>NW_024748747.1:1182500-1282500 GCF_018991925.1 Homarus americanus
CTCAATAATTTTTTTTCCTTTTTTTTATGGGGATTAGCCCACCCAGGCACAGGTCACTGACCCACATCGGGGCCTAGGGGGCGAAAATGTAATAATAATAATAATAATAATAATAATAATAATAGTAATAATAATAATAATAATAATAATAATAATAATAATAATAATAATAATAATAATAATAATAAAGAACGATGAAAAGTGAGAAACAATATATGTATGTTGTGTTGTCAATAGTAAGAGAAACAATTGTTACTTTATACTTCAAAAAAAAAAAATAAATAAATAAAAAAATATTCCTGAATCTTCGTTACTAAGGACCTTCATCTAACACTATTTACTGAACAAGAATAAAACACAGACATAAATCACACAATAACATCAAGATATATACGCTGTTGGGCCTTTTCATAACGCTCTTGAAAATATATCTGACGAAACTACTAACGTTGAGGTACCAAGGCTGTAGAGAATAACACAGACATCATCCAAATGTCATTTTTCTTACTCTTGAGATTTACGTGACACTTCTTGTGGCTATATGCAGCTGGGAGGAGTTTATTTACATCAGGTGACGGGGGTGTGACGTCAGAGGATACGTATTTAGATATACTCGGCTTACGAACGCTCCTTTAACACCCCCCCAGTAACCCCCCGGACGGCAACACAACGGCAGCAGGTGACATTAACCAGTGAGAAATGGTCAATATAAGTGAGAGAGGATGATCATATGTGAGAGAGGGCCATCATAAGTGAGAGGGGGCCATCATAAGTGAGAGAGGGCCATCATATGTGAGAGAGGACGATCATATGTGAGAGAGGGCCATCATAAGTGAGAGAGGGCCATCATATGTGAGAGAGGGCCATCATAAGTGAGAGAGGGCCATCATAAGTGAGAGAGGGCCGTCATAAGTGAGAGAGGGCCATCATAAGTGAGACTCAAGTGAGAGAGGGCCATCATATGTGAGAGAGGGCCATCAAGAGAGAGGGCCATCATAAGTGAGAGAGGGCCATCACAAGTGAGAGAGGGCCATCATAAGTGAGAGAGGCCATCACAAGTGAGAGAGGACGATCATATGTGAGAGAGGGCCATCATAAGTGAGAGAGGGCCATCATAAGTGAGAGAGGACGATCATAAGTGAGAGAGGGCCATCATAAGTGAGAGAGGGGCCATCACAAGGAGAGAGGGCCATCATAAGTGAGAGGGCCATCACAAGTGAGATAAAGCCCAGGAGAGAGGGCCATCATGAGAGTGAGGAGGCCATCAAAGCGAGAGAGGGCCATCATAAGTGAGAGAGGGCCATCATGAAGTGAGAGAGGGCCATCATAAGTGAGAGAGGGCCATCATAAGAGGGCCATGTGAGAGAGGGCCATCATAAGAGAGAGGGCCATCAAGAATCCATCAAGTGAGAGAGGGCCATCATATGAGAGAGGCCATGTAAGTGAGAGAGGGCCATCATAAGTGAGAGAGGCTATCACAAGTGAGAGAGGGCCATCATAAGAGGCCATCATAAGTGAGAGGGCCATCATAAGTGAGAGAGGGCCATCATAAGGAGAGAGGGCCATCATAAGGAGAGAGGGCCATCACAAGTGAGAGAGGGCCATCATAAGTGAGAGAGGGCCATCATAAGTGAGAGAGGGCCATCATAAGTGAGAGAGGGCCATCATAAGTGAGAGAGGGCCATCATAAGTGAGATAAAGCCATCGTGAGAGAGGGCCATTGTAAGTTAGTCTGAGTTTACGAGACTATTATGACTCAAGCGGTAATAACAGTATACTTAAAGAGTAATTTCCATTTTTAATTGTATAAGTAGAGAGAGATACAGCGCCATTGTTTTGAGTGTGTGTGTGTGTGTGTGTGTGTGTGTGTGTGTGTGTGTGTGTGTGTGTGTGTGTGTGTGTGTGTGTGTGTGTGTGTGTGTGTGTGTGTGTGTGTGTGTGTGTGTGTGTGTGTGTGTGTGTGTGTGTGTGTGTGTGTGTGTGTGTGTGTGTGTGTGTGTGTGTGTGTGTGTGTGTGTGTGTGTGTGTACTAAAGACGCCACATGTGTACTTGGCTACGGATTACTGTCATGTCACAAGAACTATTGGTTATAATGTTGATAGGTTAGGTTATGTTAAGTTAACTTAGGTCAGGTTAGGTCAGGTCAGGTTAGGTTAGGTAAGGAAGTTGTCACGTTCTTGTCCCCTACAAAACTTCCACGGTGACGGTAATGAACGGGAGTTGTGGGAAGTTGGTCTTCGTCTTCACTACAGAACCCAGCATGACTTTCTCACTACATAACTGGTCTGGCTGGGAGGTCCGCCATAAATGCTACTGACATACGGGAAAAAAAATCGGGCTTTTATTCAATAGCCGTCACCTGAAGATTCGCTCCAAAGCCCTAACACTAGCCGGACCTAACTTAATGTAACCTAACCTAACCTAACCTAACTTTCTGGGTAGAGTTATAGGTAAGGTTAGGTTAGGTTAGCGTTAGGGTAGTTAATCATCAGGTAAAATAAGCTGAGGGGCTAATCTTCAGGTGATCCAAATAGCCCCCCAACCAGCAGAGTTATCCCCCGTGGTGCTGACGAAGAGCCAAGAAACTGAGATTAAAAATATAAATTAACCTCGTAAGTACAATACCATGACTTAACTCCCCCCCCCCTTACTGAGTACTAAGTCATCGTACTCAATAAAGGTCATCACATGCAGCTGGTGAACTGTACCTCTCTCTCTCTCTCTCTCTCTCTCTCTCTCTCTCTCTCTCACTCTCTCTCTATCTCAGCTTCGTGTAATGGCTCACCGCCAGCAAAAGAGACGTGTGTGTGTGTGTGTGTGTGTGTGTGTGTGTGTGTACTCTCCCCTGTGTAAGAATACATGTGTCCATATATGCATGAGTGTGTGCATGGGCGTGTACCCTTTGTATGTGTGTGTGTAAAAATGTATATAGATATGTATGTATACTTGTTACTATCTATCTATCTATCTATCTATCTATCTATCTATCAATACCTGTCAAACAATCCCCATCTACAAAAAATTAATAATGTAAACATCGTCTTAAAATGAAGTAAACAAAACGATCAATTTCAAATTAAATACAAACAAAAATAAACAAGTGGAATTAAAAAAAAATAAAATTGCATCAAAATCAAGTCCAAGATTTTCTGGTTTTAAGATGCCATAATAAAGTCCATAGCACTACAATAAAGTTCAGAGTGCCATAATAAAGTTCACAGCGCCATAATAAAGTTCACAGTGCCATAATAAAGTTCACAGCGCCATAATAAAGTTCACAGCGCCATAATAAAGTTCACAGCGCCATAATAAAGTTCACAGCGCCATAATAAAGTTCACAGCGCCATAATAAAGTTCACAGCGCCATAATAAAGTTCACAGCTCCATAATAAAGTTCACAGCGCCATAATAAAGTTCACAGCGCCATAATAAAGTCCAGAGCGTCATAATAAAGTCCAGAGTCCCATAATAAAGTCCAGAGCGTCATAATAAAGTCCAGAGCCATAATAAAGTCCAGAGCGCCATAATAAATTCCATAGCGCCATAATAAATTCCATAGCTCCATAATAAAGCCCAGAGAGCCATAATAAAGACCCTAGCACCATCATAAAGTCCAGAGCGCCATAATAAAGTCCAAAGCGCCATAACAGCAGTCCAAGGCGCTACAGCAAAGTCCAAAGCGCCACAACTCTGTACACTGATGACAAGCTACACTCCTGATCCCACTCGTCAGAGATCTTCTTGAGACACACCCAAGCAATATTGTTTGGCTGTGAAGCAGAGGAATTTGTTCGTGTTATCGTATTGACAAGGAGAATATGAACCATTGTGAAGCAGATTATGAACCGTTATGAAGCAGAATATGAACCGTTATGAAGCAGAATATGAACCATTGTGAACCAGAGTATGAACCGTGTGAATAATATGAACGGTTGTAAAATAGAATATGAATGAATCGCTGTGAAGCAAAATATAAACCATTTTGGACCAGAGTATGAACCAGTGCACCAGAATATGAACCAATGCTAACCAGAATACGAAGCGTTATAAATCAGAATATTAAACGTTGAGTAACAGAATATGAAGCGTTAAGACCGACAACATGAAAGATTATGTGGCTGAAAATACCAAACTTTTCTGCCAATAGTTTTTAGGTACAGTAACGGCAATCACATCAAACCTCGGTAATAAAATCTACAAAACAAATGATGATGAGAGATAAAGAGAGAGAGGAGGGAAAAATAAGAGAGCCTTTACTAATGTGTGTGTGTGAGTGTGTGTGAGTGAGTGTGAGAAGAGAAAATGAGAAAGAAAGAAGGAAAAGAGAGATAGAGCTACTGAAAGAGAGAGAGAGAGAGAAGGGAGGGGCGGAGAGGGATGGGGGTGGAGTGAGAGAGAAGAGAGAGAGAGAGGGAAGGAGGAAGAGAGGGAAGAAGGGGGAAAGGGAATATAAGATAAATAAAACCTTTAGAGTGAAGCACAAGAAACAAATAAAAGACAAACAAGAAGAGAAAGAATAATAAAAAAAAGAAGAAGTAAATGACCAGGAACCAAATGTCCATATCACCAACCTGCTTATCCGAAGTCCTTGGTGAAGAGGATAGTGACGGTGGAGTGGCGGTAGTGATTCTCCTTCTGCGGACAAGCTACGGTACGGCTGTCCACTGTGCGGAGCGGACCAGGGATATGAGGAACCACTAACAGCTTTAGCCTCTCCAGATTATACAAGTCTTGGGTAAAGCGACAGAGGAGTTAGATGAAGAGGCGAGAGCTGAGGAGAGCACACGGGGCTGGCAGGAGGAGCTTGATATTTTGTTGAGCCTACTGTTGATGACGCGGCTTGAAGAGTATAGTCCGTTACCTGGCTCCGCTGAGCGAAGAGTGAGGGGACTTGCATTAGATGGGTCCCAAGGTCTGCCTGGCTGTTGTTGCTGCTGCTGCTCAGTCGTGCCCGCCCGTCCGCCCGTTAGGCACCTGAGCGCCCACACCCACCTGTGGCCACGCCCCAAAACCCGCCTTCCTTCCCTTACTCCCTCCCCCCTCCTTAAACCCAAGTCGCATTCCACCTGTTGGCTCCTGCCCCGTAACCCCAGCCAACTCACCACCACCTCATTCCCCCCTCTCCTGCTAACCCCCCCCCACACACATACAGACCTTCAAAATTACAAACACCTCTGGAAGAAAGTAATTTCCACTCAGCATTTGCATCTCATTAGCATTAAGATCCATCATTCCAGGGATTGAGTAAACGAGAGGAGAGATAAGCGTTGGAGGCGTCGGAGGGCGAGTGACGATAACGAGCCAAGTGTGATTATCTGGGGCCAAGTTTACGGCTCTCATCAAGGGGTATCTGCAGTGTGGAGGAGGAGTTACTGAGTCCTTGTAGCTTCCATCAGTCGTCCTTTGGCTCTGTGTGCCCCTCGCTCTATATATTTCTATTTTCGTTATCCTTGTGTTTCTATGTGTCTATCGGTTTATTTATATGTTTACTGTATTTTCTATAAAAAATTATTTCTCCATTTATCTATTTAGATCTTTGACTCTGTCTATCTAGCCATCCAACTATCTTTCTATATTTACCTTCTATATTTACCTTTTTATCCATCTATCTATTATTCTCAGAAAAAAAAGGAAAGAAGGCTAACCGGCACTAAGGAAATGTACATTATCATAATCAACGGGATGTAATTCGCCCCATTAATCTATGGTGCCACGCAGATGTATGTTATGTAAACAAAGTCAGCTGGGTGTCAGACTTAGGCTTCCGTCCAATTTTGTTCGTGTTGGCAGCGATCATTGTTTGGGCATGAAAACGTTTGCGTGTTCTGGCATGTACTGGAGAACGCTTTGCAATGCTTCCCGCCACAACTTGACCTAAACAAAGCAGAAAAAACAAAGTTTATAAAGTATGTGATTTACTCAGTCTTAAGGAACACACTGGTAAGCAACAACAGTGAGATAGTGGGACGAATGACGCCGTGAAATTCTACTGCATCGTGTAGCTGTCTCGTGTTAAGTGTTTCTCAAGTGTATTTCTGTCGGGCCTTAAGATGAGGCACCACCGTCATAATAAGTACAGTGGTGTTGCTCCTCCCACGAAAGCTGGCCAAACTGCCGGTTCCAAAACTTGCCCCAGTCGTATACTGGCCACAAACGACGCGACATACTGCTTCCCTTCTCTGGTCAATTACATGACTCCAGAATATGGCCACTGCCGGGTCCCCGTAATAGAATACATCATAAGAACACCGTTACCTCAAAAAACATAGACGTGTTCAAACCATGCTAATATATTCAATCTTTCTCTTTGCCAAAAATTTAGTTGAATTTTATATAGGTTGCATCTTATACTTCAAAAGTCTCTCACAAAAAGAACTCCTTCCTCCTCTTCCTCACATTCCCCCTCTTTCCTCGTGTCCTCCCCTCTCACTTACGTCACGTCTCACTACCACCATCCTCACTCCATCTCTCCATAAAACATAAGAATCTGTATCTCAATGTTGAATCTGAATCCCCAAAACTTGAACAAACTGTGTATAAACCTCCACCACAGTTATAAATAAGTCTACCATTTTCTTTTTCTTCGGTTTTCAATTCTTTTAACGTAATACGGTACATGAGTGTATTTACCACACCACAACACGGATAAGATCATCTGAAGATTAGGCAGCCCACCTTATTTCGCCTGATGATTAAACACTGTAATACTACCTGGGGGGTTGGGTTAGGTTAGGTTAAGTTAGGTTTGATTATGTCAGGTTATGTTGTTTGGGTTGATTATGTTATGTTATGTTATGTTAGGGTTGGGTAGGTTATGTTACGTTACGTTACGTTACGTTAGGTTAGGTTAGGTTAGGTTTGATTATGTCAGGTTATGTTGTTAGGGTTGATTATGTTATGTTATGTTAGGGTTGGGTAGGTTACGTTACGTTACGTTAGGTTAGGCTAGGGTAGGGTTCGGGTAGATAAGGTTAGGTGGTTTAATCATCAGGTAAAATAAGTTGGGGTGCTTAATATCCCGGTAATCCCATGTATCATAATTATATTACAGAGGAGATTTAAGAATGGAAAAACAAAACTCATCCACCCACTCTCCCTCCCCTTCATTCTTTCTCATCCCCCACTCCCTCTCACCCTCCCTCCCTCACAATGCCTCTTGAGACATTTGAGAAAAAAAATCACTAGAATACAGTATAAACACCCGAGGAAGAATAAACTACTCCATCCATAGTCAAACACACATACTTGTCTTCCCTGGCCGTTAATTGGCCCAGTGAAAAATATTGAAGTGCTCGTTAAACAGTGGCTAGTCGGTAGCCATCACCCTACACCTGACCGGGCAAAAAAAAGAGTCGTCATAAGCGGAGTACATTCAGAATGGAAAAGGGTTCTCACCGTAGTACCACTGATATCGAGTCACACTGTCAAGCTTGCGGACGACGCGAAGATGTCCAGGAAGTTAGCATGTCAAAACGATGTCACAACCATGCCAAAAGATCAGCACGAAGTGTGTAAATGGTCTCGAGACTGTAATGCTCTTTATCATTACAAAACGTTAGCGTGCACGTAAGATACAACATCCATAACAACAGCTATTCAGTTTATAACAATTTCCTGAAGGCGGCGTAACAAGTGGGAGCAGCAGTGGAAAAAAGCCAACCGAGATTTGGGAATTATAAAGGGTACGGTATCCTCGAATACAAAGATAGGAAAATGCTTCTTCATCTTTATAATCTCAAGTACTATACGTCACAATCTGGATTGCTGTAGCATAAAAACCCTACCTCCAGAAAGACTTAGCGTCCCTAGAAAAGGTGCAATACAGGCCGACTAGAATGATACCGGAACAATGTCGTCTCGATTATCCAAGTAGACTAAAGGCTTTAGCACTAACAAATCTTCAGACAAGACACAATACGGCGCATCTCACTGAAACATTCAAAGTCCTGAAAGGGATGGTAAACGTGAACCAGGGCCATTTTTTGTGATATCACGCACCACCAACACGATGGGGCATAACTTCAAGCTCACCCCGTCTGGTCCCCGAGATATGCAAGAGATTGTCAGTTGGTTGATAATGTTCAAGGGAGGGCCACCAGACTGGTGCTGCACTTCGGCACCTCAGCTACCCTGAGAGATTGGAGCGCCTGAACTTGCCTAGCTTATACTACAGACGGGCAAGGTGGACCTAATTGAGGTGTATAAGCATCTCAGGGGGCACTACTCAGTTGAGTGTCCTTACTTGGAGCTGGCGGACGCTCGCCCCACAAGGGGTCACAGCTCAAGATTGAAGAAGCCGCAAGTCCAGAAAACTGTGAGGGCAAACTTTTTTGGAGTGAGAGTTGTGAACTCTTGGAACAATCTACCAGAAAGTATTGTGGCGGCACCGAGTGTAAGCTCTTTCAAGACAAGATTTGACCAACACTGGAGCAGGTTCAGGTGCATTCAGGAGCCGGTGCATGCCTAGTACTTGCCAACAGTGCGTAACAGAGACGTGACCGATCGCCCAAGCGGCTAACAAGCCGATCAGTGGTGAAAGGGATAAAATTGAAAATATATCATGAAGAACGAAGATAATGAAATTCTTCACACCTGTCTACCAGCCAGCTCGAGCTGTAGTAGCGAGAACAGTACTAAGCATCAAACTAGCTCTAAACAAAGGTATCAGGAACAATGAAAGGATCCTACAAAGCCCACTGCCATTTTCCCCTTGGCATTGCCACCTACAGTCTGGGTGACCATTGGTTAAATAAGGTAAATAAGATACTTTATATATTACTAGTTACTGGTGCTAGCATTGATATCTTCGTTTTTTGTTCTCCGTGGTAAGAATTCAAAGAAAACGAAATAAATTTTTCTTTGTTTCAATGGGTAACTTTAGTGTTTATATCCTTTTGCCATTAATGTATACACAGAATGCTAAGCGTAAGGAACTGAAATGATAAATAATGAATCTGACTGACCTGCAGTGTTTTATTGTGTTTCAGAGAATTAGTTCATTTTTTATTCACCCCCCAAGGTCCCTCATCAATAAGAGAGGGATAGGTGGTTACTTCTGATCCGACGATCGTACCATGACATTTTTTACAGGAAATTAGTTCATCTCTTTAATTTATTTGCACTGCCAATACATTTTGAGATAATAAACGTATGTATCCGGAAATAAATTGTAATGCGTAAACTTATTTGTTTGTTACCAATTAAGACATTTTATATGAAATCTTTTGATCCGGAACATTGTCACCTGGACCTTCACAATTAATAAGTGAGTAACCCTGGTATAGGGGATTGACAATGGTGAGAGGTCACTTTTTGTCCTAATATTCAACGATATGATTCATGATTCCTAGAATTTGGCTGGAATTTTTTCACCACTTCACCGCTGCTTTCATAGATTAATTAAGTCATATTCTCTCCCACCTCATGAAGATAAGCGTGAAGATAAGCATAAAATTGTAAACCAAATGTGATTTGAAAATTCATTACTAAGATTCTACCTTTGCGAGATGAGTTCACGCATCTTTATTTAGAGGAAAAATGATGCAAGGGTTGCTAACTGTGGGGGAATCTGAAGCCCAGCTGGGACCTATAATAATGGAGTAACAAAATACTACTACTACTAATAAAATTGCAAATTTTTATCATTATGCAAAATTGCCATTGTTATTATTAGCAGTAGTAGTAGTAATAGTATTGATAGGGCTTACTGTTACTTCTACTCCTATCATCATTCCATTGGTCAGCCGGGATGCAATTCAAGCGATCAAAGTTAAACTCTATAACCAATTAAACCTCAGTATGATTCGCTGCCATAACAGACCTGGATGGACTGAAGGGATTGAAAGAAGTGTATGACTGCAGCCTCTGTGTGGTGAAGAGAGATGCGATTATATCTGCTCTTCACACCTAAACAAAACACTCGTTGTTTGGCTTGACGTCTCCGCCACACTTACCAAGTTGTCAGAAGATGATTATTAAAAGCTTATTTGAATATATGAATATAAGTAAAGATTTAGGTACAGAGTACTAGTACAATGATATTCATGGGGTAAGAATATCATAGAGGTTGTGTTTACCTTAATGTTGGGTTAGGCAGTACAGGACACAGGTACAATATAGGTAAATTGTGGCACTAACTTATCATCACGTAACGCTGCCTGCCTTACCCGTCATCTTGTTGCATAAGTCTGATACATGGAGTCACCATTGCATCGCGAGTCTTTTTATATGTATGTTTAGGTTTCAAATACATATATCGAACACTAAACAAGACAGAAAATAATCCACAACTATTTTCTTAAATTGTCAAATACTCCACAAACAAAAGCGATTTAACCTGGCCAAACCTTCATTAAGAACAGTAAGAGAGCTTTCTTCAATCAAGGAGCGACAGACGTATGCAAGTTTACCGGGCTCTACCTCACGAACTCTCAGGACACCAGGAAAATGAGAGGAGCCTTAAAACAGGCTTCCTTCTCTCGACAAGGTAACTACAAGATATTGTGGTCGTTGGATAAAAAAAAAAAAGGTGTGGTCACCCAGTCAGGAAATTAATGGCTAATCTCAAGAGAAGTCGGTAAGTGGCGGGCAATGTGAAGTAATGAATGATCTGCCTATCTGGAGTCAGTCATGCAGTCTACTTTGTCTGGGTTTGCCTCAGTTACTAACTCGTATACGTAATCCACTAATTGTAATTTTCACTCCCAGCTATAACAAAGCATAGCATCTTCACAAACTCTTACATGATGCAATGTAGGAAACATTGGCATTGGAGTTATGAGTTATAAGGTGAAAGAAGATTATTAGGGATTGAAGAAAAGGGTGAAACTGAAATACAGTAGGAGTAGAAAGACTCTGGGCTCAACCAGATCGTTTCATCTTATCTATTGTTTTTTTTATCTTTGTTTTGGTCCCTCGGGTCGTCAGAACCTTTGTATTAGTATTGGTTTATTTATATGGTGCTGCTTATTATACTTCTTAATTCCGTAGGAAACTGAACCGAGATATTCAGATTTGTCTGTGTATCTTTAAGGACTTTATTTTTTTATATTAGCATACGCTCCATATGGTACTATCAATCTAAATGGAAGGATGCATCTTGTTACTACAGTACTGTATTAGTGAAATATCGACGCGTTTTAACCACCATCTTCTAGATAATTTTAGTAACCCACTTTAAATTAATTTTCAAAATTCTTAGGTACACAGAAAATCTAGCTAATAGTAACCCTGGCGTCCCGAGGCCTGTCGTCATATTCCTTGCATGTCGGTGTACACCACAGTACTGACAATGTATGTTACCAACACATGTTTTTTACATATTTTTTCCATTCATATCTAGACTATGGCACTTTCGTCGTCTTTAACTATGCTGCCAATCATATCTGGGTTATGTAATGTACTGTACAATACTTCTGCTTATATACCTGGTGCCTGTAGTAATTTGGCTGAAGGAAGATTTTATTTCTCACTGTACTGCTGTGGTGCAGGATCAGTGGTGGGCTGGTGGTGGGTGGAGGGTGTGAGAGCTGCTGAGTCAAGATAACGACGGACGCCTTCGATGTTTACACATGGGTGACAGGAAAGCAAGGGAAGCTTCTCTCAAAATTTGCCCCACCACCTGTTTGTTGCACCTTCCCTCTGATGACAAAAAAAAAAAATATATATATATATATATATATATATATATATATATATATATATATATATATATATATATATATATATATATATATATATATATATATATATCATCAAACAAAATTTCACCGAAGTATTTTTTGTCACACAACTGAACAAAATTCCACTACCAAAGCTAAGAAATACACTAAATCACTAAAGTTTGTTTCTTAAAAGTACAGAAATAGCACTGGCACAATCCAGTTACTACAATCATAACATATACCCATTCTGTGTCACACCTTACTCATATCACTGACCGCCTCAAAAGCACATCTATATTTCATAATGAGCACAATGGCCGATATGTTGATACTATAATGTTATTACTGCACTTTAACTATAGTCATTAAGCTAGTAACCAGTAGTATCACACTAATTCACAAAAAAATCTTGTTATACTTTTTAAATAATATACGTATATTGCACAGCATTTCCCTCCTGAACATTAAATTATATTCACAGCACATCCATACATCGCGACAAAAACGTAGACGCTTACTGTTAACAGGAGGGAGTAAACAAAAATAAAAATAAACTGCATAAAGCCAGTGCAAGCGAAAACGAGCGTTTACATGCAGTTACAAACTATGACAACACTACAGTATATTTGATTGCTGAACATTGACTATGTTGGGATTATTAATTTAGTAGTAATAATAGTGGCCTCAAATATTTCTGCTGCAAAAATATCGGATGTTTTCACAGTATCAACTAGTTGGGGTGCTGGTGGTAGAGTGGTACCGCTCTTGCCTTCGCAAGCGAGATGTCACGGGTTCGATTCCCGGGCCGGTGGAAGTTGTTTGGACACACTTCCTAGCCCCCATTAGTCCCTGTTCACCTAGTAGTAAAGTAGGTACCTGGTGTAAGTCGAAAGTTGCGAATTCGTATTCAGGGACAAGTTGTTGGAGCTTCCAATAACTTGATGACACAAACCATTGACTCTTCAGGCTTCTACGCCCTTAACTCATGAGACATAAAGGCAAGCATGAACTGTTGGGCGCTGTAAACGCTTCTGCGCTTCACCTTACACAAGGATGTAGGGGAGTGCCCAATAAATAATAATAAAAAAAGTAAAAACTAGACAGCAAACGCGTTTAAATCTTAGCTTTTAGTGTTTCTAATTGAAAGTATAGTAACTCAAGTTCTCTTACCTTTTTTCATATGTCTGCCAGCGAGCGAAACGGCGCACTAAATCATAGTTTCCTGAAGATTCCAAAATTATGAGGCAAAATCAGGCGAGTGAGCATGTTGACATCTGGCTGTTGTTGACTACCGTACCACCAGAGGCACCGTCGTCCCCAGTGTTACCAGAGTGAACCACGAGTTGGGAAACTTGCAAGGTGAGTTTATTTACACTGTTGATTTGTTTTAAATCGCCAAAGGACGCAGCAAACCCATGGCGTACTTGCTACTGTAGCTCAGATGTTCCTTAAATACATTGGAGCTTTTAAATAGATAAGTTTTCGCAAATATTTAAGAACATATAAGACGATTAATAATTAAATACCTAGAGATAATGGACGAAGCGATATATCCCAAGAAGGGAACCAAAACACGACATACAGTGCCAAATTTTCTAAGTTTGCACGATGACTTTCTCGTAACTGAAGATGTACGAGTGCACTTATTAAAGTAAGGCTAAAGCGCAAAAATAATTTACAAAATCTGTATTAAAATTAGACTACATTAACGAGGTAGACCAATATACATCCAGATAAGCAAAAGTTTAAAATGCCGTCTCTCAACAAACTCTGAATGGTACTTTTTCCTCTGATTTTTTTAGTGAACACTAAGCCTCGGAGTAACCTGAGTGTTATTTTTATACAAAATTTGTTGTCTTTTAGCCTAAATTAGCCAGTTAGGTGTAGTCTCACTGTATCAGTTCAGATGAACATTCATTATGCGAATCGAGTTGGGTGTATGGGCGTATGACATGTATTAGACAGCAACAGCCGGACTAGAGTGAAATTACGAGAGAAAGTCAACGCAGTTCGCCAGTCCACTATAGTGAACGCCAGGTTGAGTGTCATTAGTGAAGTAGTCACGCTACTCCCTCCTGTCAACTGTTTTTTTATATACATATGTGGATAAATAGATAATAAATAGGCAGGCAAATATATAAATAGATGGATACGATCAGGGACACATAAAGATATACAAGACAAAGAGTTTTAAAGAGACAAAAAGTTATTTAATAAATTTACATAGGTAAATAATACAACTGATACAGTATAATAATATAAAATTAAGCAGCTATTTGTCTTTCTAACAGACTCGTAGCTCAAAATGCCATAGATATAAAAATATAAAAATAACAACAAATTGAAAAACGCAGAGGCATTAGCTGGTCAGAGCACCAATGACAGGATCCACGCCACGACCACACCCACCACCTCCTGTCATGCTTACCACCTCCCTGTCATGCCTACCACCTCCCTGCCACGCCTAACACCTCCCTGCCACCCCCATCACCTCCCTGCCACGCCTACCACCTCCCTGCCACCCCTAACACCTTCCTACCATGCCTACCACCTCCCTACCACGCCTACCACCTCTCTGCCACCCCTACCACCTCCTTACCATGCCTACCACCTTCCTACCACTCCTACCACCTCCCTGCCACCCCCACCACGCCTACCACCTCCCTGCCACCCCTAACACCTCCCTGTATCCCCACCACCTCCTGCCACGCCTACCACTCCCTGCGACCCCTACCACCTCCTTACCATGCCCACCACCTCCTGTCATGCTTACCACCTCCCTGTCATGCCTACCACCTCCCTGCCACGCCTAACACCTCCCTGCCACCCCCTAACACCTTCCTACCACGCCTACCACCTCCTGTCATGCCTACCCTCCTGCCACCTCTACCACCTCCCTTACCATGCCTACCACCTCCATACCACCCACCACCTCCCTGCCCCTACCACCTCCCATGCCTACCACCTCCCTGCCACGCCCACTCTGATTGCATTATCGCCTAGGACGTCCTTATCTCCACAATATAACTCTAACTAATGACTCAGGTTCCAGCACTTACAGGTGTAATCTAGGATACATACACACACACACACACACACACACACACACACACACACACACACACACACACACACACACACACACACACACACACACACACCTATTCCCTGTTACATGGCAGTAGACACACACATCTATCCTAGGTTAAGTGGTTAAAACGCATTTTCCCTAACTTAATGAAATATTTACAAAATCTCCTACCCAAGTAAAATGCCGAAGTGGGCCTGGAGGAGGAGGTATGGAGGGGTGTGGAAGGGCAACTGGAGGAGTGGACGAAATACTGGGAGGAGTGAAGAAGGGGTTCGATGTATAGGAATGCTGAGGATGAGGCGTGGAGGAGGCAGTGGGTCGACGTGAAGGGAATTTGGGGAAGAAGTGAGAAGCGACAGTGGGAAGGCTTAACTTGGTGGAGGGGGAGGTGTAGGGGCATTGGGGGTAGGCGTGGAGGGACGGACAGGGCTGGGAAAGGATAACGGTCACGTCTGTTCCCTCCGGCCCCTCCGCCACTCTGCTCTCTCTCTCAGTCTCTCTCTCTCTCCCTCCCATCTACTACATCAGTTCTATAATTATCACGTGATAGGATTGATCATTATAAAAACATTGTGCACATTCTTGTTTATATCTCGTTGTCAGCCTCCCCTGGGGGTGACGTCATGATGATGACGTCACAGTCGACACACACTCCCTCTATCCCTAAATAGGCAACCTGATATTTCCTCCAGGTCCTCAGTACGGTCTGGAGCACTAAAGGAGTGGGTGTTGTCAAGTGTCCTGTGCGTCGGTTTGAATTGTTGCTTAAGCAATTTTGTGGTTTTACAGTTATGGTGGAATAATAATGTACAACAGTAATTAGAAAAGTATACAAGTCAAATAAGTTTATTAAAAAAGTGAGTACTGTATAATTATTTTGTTGTTTGGTCAAATGTTGATAATATAATTCTACGTTAACCTTTGAATCACCTCTAATTCTTGGTATTATTATCACCCACACACAGGGCTGGTACATTGCCACTGCTGGCCACTACGTGGTTGGTAACACTTGTTACCTTAAAGTTGTGTTACCATTGTCATCAAGAATGTTACTGTTATCATGTAACTGTTCGATATTATCATTTGTACGTGACAAGCCAGAGTTGTCACCATTGTCATGTGTCACGTGGGTGTCACTAATGTTTTATCACATAACTTAATTATCATTGGCGGCATCCGTCACATTAATTAACACTGTCATTTGTCACACGAATTACCACCCATCGATCTTATAACTTACAAATGTTTTTGTTTTTTTCATAGTTAACCATAGTCATTTAAAAAAAAATCCTGTCATATGCCATATGGCTGTTAGATTTACCATGTTTTAAGATTGTCACCATTGTCATCATGGCATATACCATTATCGACCTTTGGGGGTCAAAAACTTGGATTACTCGTAGTAAAGGAAATACCACCATGGGAGGAGGAATGTTTTGGTTCAGGATTTAAGAGGCAGGATTACTGCAGTATGGGGTAGATTCCCCCCCCCCCCTTTATCCTCGTCCCCCTCTACTGAAACACCTCACGACTGAAACCACCCGATCCTGAAAAGTGAATATGGGAAAAGAGTGACAAAGAGAAAGAGTTTATATAGAGAGAAACAGGTAACCAGCATGAGTAAACAAATGATGGGGGAAGAAATAAAGAGACACAGAGAGAAAAGTAAATATATATTGCGGTGACCTTACACTTACACAGTCTTAAGAAGGAAACACAACTTCAAGTCTACAGATATTATCATTATAGTGAACGGAATCATATGACCAAAATCTCCAACCTTGGCTGTGTCATCATCCCTGAGGAGCACCACACGACACGCCCCTCCTGTCTCCACACCTTCACTATCCTCACTATTTACAGGAATATCACTGTACTATCTTTACTTAATAACTAAATATATAGAAACTAACAGCATTTGGGAAGTTGAGTAGGTATATTATGTACACAAATGATTAGTTTAAGTTGTTTGACGTACTGTAAGTTCTGTGTCTATGAAATTGCCATTACTGGGCTCTGTTGTATATATACTTATACTTATACCAAAATGACGAATTTAATAAGTTTTAAGTACAGTTTTTATAAGTAAGTTAACAGGTCTTAATTATTTACAAGAAAGATAACAGGTTTTATGTAGTTATCAGTAAGATAACAAGTTTTGAGTATTTACATGTAGGGAAGACACGACCATGATACTGTCACCACAATATCATGGTATGTAAACTTTATACCGGACTTAATTGAAAAGGAAAAATTTTCAGGTACATTTCTGCCTAGGTTTTGGCAACGCCTGTATAATGCTCTCAACACCTGGGAACTACTGAACCTGTGCCTATACTGAAACTGCAGAAAAATATTATTTTGGAAATTCCACTTCAGGTGACCAAATAACATAGGCGTCTGTATAGGTTTAATTATCCAATTTATTTTTAATTGGTGGAATTATTATTTTCAGACAAACTATATGATAGGATTTTGTAAGAGGGGATTTTGTCGCGTGAGAAATTTGTAGAATTTTGTTAGTTCAAGGCAGCAAGTGAAAGGCTTATCGTCAGGAGAGGAGGGAGCGTGACCGGAGGGAGCTGGTCTGGGATTTGAGGTGAAGACGCCCACGTTTAATCACACATCATAATAGAGAATAATTTTAAGACACGATAAAAATACCCCCATTTTTTAACATTAATCAGTTAATTAAGGATTTATATCAAGATTACCCGCGAGTGGTGTCAGCCGACGTCAGTGTGGCGCAGGTGGTGGGTGAGAGAGCGTCCTGCTGACTAGCCCTCCTGCTCCCTCACACTGCCTTCTGTATACGTCACCTTAACACACTCAACTAATCGATCATACATATATTAGTTCCAAATAAAATACAAATGTTGGGTTATTACGACAAAGGATTTTTCATTTAACTCCCTAAATTCGCGTAGCTGTAAAGTATCGTTGTACGGTTACTTCTGGCCACAATGTCATGTTCTCACGAGATGTTTGCATTGAAGGAGAATTATGGGTAACTATGATGCAATACAGTAGTTTGTTCGTGCTCGCCCCCTTGACTCCTACAATTATTTTCAAATTTTCTAATGATTACTTATACCTGAAGATCTAATCTGATCCAACTAACTAGATTTTTTTTTATGTTGTCTTAAATTTTCATTCAGTGTTTTGTGCTTACGAAGTTCAACAGACAGGCATTATTATTCTTGTAGTAATAATATAAATCTAATGAATCCCGTTTCTTTCACCAGGAGTTTGACTAAGAGCAGGGATGTGCGGTGTGGTGGTGATTGTTACGCGGTGGTGGCTGGGGTGGCTGCTGTGGACTGTGGCGTGTGTTATGGCTCTGCTGGGGGCCAACCTCTCCCCCTCCTGGCTTCTGGGGCCGCCGACAACGCCCTACTCCCCACACGCGGCTCTCGTTACTTCTCCTGGACAGCCTCAGCCTGCTTTCTCCACAGACTTCCTCAAGGAACAGTTTACTGGTAAAGATGGAGGCGTCTCTCCCAGATAACCCCAACGCCTCCTGGACATTTATTTTTTCCTTGGAGTGATTCTGTCTGAATCTTTTTTATTATTATTTATGCTACGACTATTACTATTTCGACTACTGTACTTGTTAAGAGTTAATGATGTCAAAGTTTTTTAAGTTTATGACACAATTGGGCTCATACAGTATGTACTGTACGTACAGTTGTGGACATAATCCCTTTAGATACTTTTGTCAATATCTAACAGTGGTCCTCAATGGCCAACTTTGATAAATTTGTGAACTGTTAAACAATAGCAGAAATAAAATGCTGTACATTACAAAGTTTCTAGACCAAACATTACGGGTCATTCTCGCTGCACATACAGTAAGGCTGATGCCAGTGTAATAACGGCATAACTCACTAACACAACCAGTGACCCCTTGGGCACTCGAGTCCTTTAATTATATCAGCCATTGAAGGTTGGATACCCTGTAGCACAATGGTATCGCAGTCGGCTCACAACCGAAAGATCTCGGGTTCGCTTCCCGGGCAGGGCGAGAAAAATGAAAAGCCAAAGAAGGCAATAATAACTCCGCATGACGTATGTATTCCTGTTGGGCGCTGTGATGCTTTGTCCAATAAACTAGCCTGTGTGGGGGAAACATAACTCTACCGGCCTTATTATAACTATTATACAATTACAGCCCAGAAAAGTACTATACTTGACCAGCTGTGGAAAGTTAACTGCCTTAAGTTACGACCGTCATCTGGTGTTATATGGAGGCACTGTAGTCATTATGTCACATAAATGTCACTACCATGTACACACTAAAATTTTTATTATATTTTTATATACAGTATATCATAATGGTTTAAAGTTAACTTTTAAACCGTACTTGGGTTGTTCATCTTTAATCTGGAAGGTTTCAGTCTAAGATACAATAATAATAATAATTGTAATAATATTAATACTGATCATGATAATAATGCTTTCTGCAAGGACTGTCAGTTCCGTCACCACTGTACCGCAGCGAGGGTCGGGCGCCTGTAGTATGCCTTGATGCGGCGCCTTTGGTCACGCACGCAACACGTGTGAACCACATGGCCACCAACAATAATATTTTGTTTATGTGTCGTCAGCTGCAATCTGTGTAGTGAAGGTTTACACAAATATAATTAGTATTCAGGTATTATACACGTTACAGGATTAGTACACCCGTTAAACAAAGCAATTACAAACACAGAAAGAGATCTTGATAACCATTCACATAATTACTGTACTGTACTTACCTTACCTGGAATTACGAAAGTACACAGTAGTTCTGTGTAACTCGTACTGTATTTGTCCGTACACGTAGTACACACGTTACCTGTATCTCTACCTGGACTTGTATGTGTACCTGTAGTCTTAGTTCATTATGTGTTATCCATATTTACAATAACCTGATGAACTCGTAAGAGATTAAGTGATTGCTTTATTTATCTGTTACTAGGTAGTAGGCACTCGGTAGTGGGTAGTAGGCAGCTACCAAACAGGGAGGTACTACTGCCTGGGAAGGTATTGGAAGCATAATGTGTTGTCTAATGGTAGTCCCTGCTGCTATATGGCATCACGAAAGTTGTGACCAAGTCCCAGGTTGCTGATCTGACTTTCTGCCTCATTTACACACAATTGCAGGGTCTCAATTGTTTCTCTTACTTTGACAACACAACATACATATATTGTTTCTCACTACAGTATTGATCTTTTTTTTTTCATTTTCGTATTTCTTTGTGGTTCTTTATTATTATTATTATTATTATTATTATTATTATTATTATTATTATTATTATTATTGTTATTATTATTATTATTATTATTATTATTATTATTATTATTATTATTGTTATTATTATTATTATTATTATTATTATTATTATTATTATATTATCATTATTACCATTATTATTTTATTATTTTTTTATCATACATTTTATTTACAGTACTATGAAATATTATTATTATTATTATTATTATTATTATTATTATTATTATTATTATTATTATTACATTTTCGCCCCCCCAAGCCCCGATGTGGGTCAGTGACCAGTGCCCGGGTGGATAAATCCCTGCAAAAAAAAAATTACAAATATGAGATTATCCAGCCCACTGGCCAGTTGTTTACTTATCTGAACCATCACCCCTCCCTCCCTCCCACCCGGAACTTTATGGCACCTTTTCTTCTCCCCCTCCCCTCACCACCACTTCCTTCCTTCTCCCTCCCTTCACCCTTCCTCCGACCACTGGTAATCATCATCATCGGCAACGCCCCCCCTTCCCTCCTCAGTGTGTCCCCTTCCCTCCCTCCTCCTGTACTTACTCGGCGCGTCTGGCCCCTCACATCTCCCTCCCTCCACGTCATGTTGACTCATTCTTTCATCACCAGCCTCCCCTCTCTCTCTCTCTCTCTCTCTCTCTCTCTCTCTCTCTCTCTCTCTACTGCAAATTCATCTTCGTCCATTGTTTATTTGTTCCTATTTTTCACGACTGTTATTTTTGTTGTGATATCCTGTACATAAACCTTGAAGAGTATTATTTTTTGTATTGCAGTCTGTCATATCCTCTAGAGTTGTCAGCGTAGTGGTGAAGGCAGGGTTAATGGAAGCAGTAGTAGTGGTTGTGGTGATACTGTAGTT
Organism: Homarus americanus; assembly: GCF_018991925.1. Classification (NCBI taxonomy): domain Eukaryota; kingdom Metazoa; phylum Arthropoda; class Malacostraca; order Decapoda; family Nephropidae; genus Homarus; species Homarus americanus. Next base: position 1,203,399 of record NW_024748747.1, read on the forward strand.
GTAGTTGTAGAAATGCTAGTGGTAATATTATTACAGTAGTAGTAGTAGTAATACCTTAATTAGTAGCAGTATCTGTCTTAGCTGTTTCTAATGAGTTATCACATTCGATAGAGCCGTCAGCGTGGGGATCGGGGCAAGAGAGAGAGTCCCTTGGACTTTGGCTTCGCTGTACTAAGATGGGCACCGGGGCCAGGTCCTCCCTACACTGTGGTGTGTACATCACCAACGTACCTGACCTGCCAGCTGCCCAGGTGTGTGTGTGTGTGAGAATAATGAGACATTTTTTTAGTCCGCTTTGTGACACGTAGAGGGAGAGAGATTCTGTAACGCAAGTAAACCAGATTTGTCCTGTCCACAGCCTGGTATACACTTGTAAGCATTTCCCTGAGGTATATTCAGTAAGGCTAGCGTTTATTTCATACATCTGTAACCTGCTCAACTTATAAGTACAATTATGTGTACACCTGAGTCGTCGGTCTCAGGTGTGGGGACAGACCGGTTCTCTAGTAAACACCTGAAGTCATTTTATTTCAGTATTTTCATGAACTCACAAACTTCGTCCTTCTGATATAAAAGAAAAAAACGTCAACTCAAGTCAGATCCAGACACGTCCCACTTCTTGCTAGTTATAAGATTCCTTCCTTTTCAACAATCTCAAGAAACTAAATACAAAACAAAACAAAATATTACAAGTGGTGGTGTTGCAGATAGTGGCACTTGTGGCGGTGGTGGCAGCGACGGTATTGACGGTGGTGTCGTGTGGCGCCATCTGTAGCACCGCCTGTGTTAGACTCATCAAAGGCAAGAGTTGGTTCACCATCATCGGCTCCGTCCAGGCCTTCGCAGGTGAGAAAACCATGAATGAAGAAAAGTCTTAGAAAATGGAGAATATCACCAACGTATCATAATATTCTTCAAAAAAATAACAAAGTCCTCATGATACACTTCTTACTATCTCGACCGTACCTCATCCTACCCCTCCTCTTCCTTTGTAGTCTTCCTCCTCCTCTTCTTCTCCTATAGTTTATGTCCTCCTCCTCTTCCCTTGGAGTTTTCTTCCTTCTCCTTCTCATCCTTTATGGTTTTAATCCTCTTCCTCCTCCTCTTCTTTAACCGTTTCTCCTTCTGATCAGATTAAGAGAAGTCGTTTTACATGTGTTCTTCTTCTTCACATCTGGGGTCCTTATCCTCTTCACCTCCACAGTCTCGTAAAGATCACTGTAATATTTCTCCTGCTCTTAAGTGTTGTCAACCCGGCTCACTGTGTTCTGTTATTCCGTCTTATTTCTTGTTCCTCTTTCCTCGCAATTAATGTGTTCTTTCATGTCATTCTTGGTCCGTCTATCTAGTTCAAATCATTCATAGAGAACTCCTAATTAATGTATCTCTTTTATTAAACACAAAACAGGTGTGTTGAGCCTGGCAGGTGTAGCAGCCTTCCCCCTAGCGTGGGACTCCCAGCGGGTACAGAACCAGTGTGGGGCCGATGCTGGCATATACTATCCTAGCAGCTGTACTGTGGGTAGGTTGTGCTGCAGGTCGTGTGTTCTGGTCACTGTATTTTGTTCCTTATGCTATTGTAAGAACGATGTATTATATCACATCATCAGCCACCCTCTTGGTTGATTGCTCTGACGTATTTCAAGAAATACATAATATTTTTTTTTGTAATATTGGTAGTTTGTTGTGTAATTGCACTTGTAAAATATATCCTCTAGATTTCTTTTCTCTGCTGTTCTGTTGACACGTGGGTGTTATTGTTTCTAGTAAACATCCCACAGCATTTCTCATTTTGTTTTGAGAATTATGAGGTCTTAGTTAGCCAAATTGTTGTTTTGCTTTGAATTTATACACAAGACGCCATGCCGTGCCCTTGTGCATTTGGTAATTACTCCACAATTACAACTCAACTCTGTGGGAATTACTATTTTTTATATATAAACGTACAGTATTTATCAAATGGATTCAAAGGAGTTGTACTGTACCACTCGAGAGGTTCAACCAAGTCAGTATTTTTGTTAAATTTATATTGTAAATTATTATTCTGGATGAATACACTTTCAATTTCAACTCCAAAGATAGCACATCAAGCCACGGTGGAGCTTTTCCTTTAAATCCGCATGAATGACACCTTACCATATTCCAGGCTGGGCTACCTACATCACCTTGGCCAGCAGCATCGGTTTGCTCATGTGCACTTGTCTCTCCTCCTTCGCTGCCAAGTCCACCTCCACGGAAGACGTCGCAGAGGAAATCAGCAAAGGCAGCAACGTCGTATGTCTTATATAAACAAGAAAAGTTGATATGGTAGCCATATTGTTCTTAGTATTATTATCTCTCCTCAGGAAAAGTTAAGTTAGTGTTTTTAGCTGCTTCTTGCGTGTGTGTTGTTGGGGCTCCATCGTTGACTCTCTCTCGCTTCATTTTGTCAATGTCTGCCTCATTTTGTTATGATTCAGAATATTTTTCATTCAATCTGTGACGCAAATCAATGACTTGTACTGTAAGTAAAGTTGACACCTTTATTCTCGTTCATTACAATGCGTTTAGCTTTTCTGATGTCTGAAAGAAAGGCAACTAAAAGCATAACCCCTGACATGACTTTGGTGGTTGAGGGAACCTTCTGTGTGTAGGCAACTCTCAAGTGCTGGAGGAAACAGTTTGTCTACCTTGATAGATAAATAGATCAATAGAGAGGTAGAGATAAACAGACACTCCTATAGTTACAAGTTATAGATATATTGATCAACAGATGAATAAATATATAATCTACCAGTTAAAAATATCAGTAAACTTTACGAGCACTATTTTTATTAATGTAGTTTAACCTCTTCTTGAAGTGTCAGTACAATGATATATAACAGAAAGAAAACAAACATTAAGAATACAGTATGAATTTTTGGTGATTATACTGACGTGGATGTATCATGACTGTGTTGATACATATGTCTCTAAAGTATGATTGTTACTCTTAAGCTGTGTACAGGTGTATGACTCTTGCTGTTTACAGTTTTAAGATTTTATATTGTGACATTATAGCAGACTGGAAACAATTATATCTGTGCTGTTTTTTTCCCAATAAAATATTAGAGTCCCTTTTTTTTCATTCCTAGGATGGAAAACCTTCAGCTTATTCTCTCTTTGTCACTGTATTACACCTGAAGATTAGACACCCCAGCTTAATTCACTTGATCAATTACCCTGATGCTACCTGGGGAGGGGGGGGGTTAGGTTAGATCAGATTAGCGTTAAGGTGTTTAATCATGGCGTGTCATAAGTTGGAGTGCCTAACCCTAAGGTGATCTTTGGAGCTTAAATTTAACCCACATTAAGTACGTGGGAAGGAATATATTACAGGTGTTCACAGTTACTGATAATTGCTGTTTCTTGCAGGTGTTTCCCCTATGAGTGATGGCACGTGTTCATACACCAAAAACTTGCATGCAGTTTACAACACTGTTCTGTCTTTTATCTTTCCCTCTTAACATTTTTTCTTCCATCTCTCTTACACCAACACATATGCCCACCGGTTCGTGATAGTGTAGGAACACCACCTGGAGGGGGACACGGTGTAGTGGGGAGGGAGGGCTGTGAGGTGCCTCAGACAAGACACGTGCAGTAGTAAGGACAGTCAACATGTTTTTGTTTTCTGCTGCTGCTATTTATAATGAACACAAAACTGTCATATTATATACCGTGATGGTGAACCTAGTTCTTAAATTCACTGGAAAAAAAAGTGTTTGTATTTAAGGACACGAGTTGTTTCAAAGTGCCATTGATGAACTTGTGTACATTTTTACGTCCAAGGGTTCAGAATTAGCATAGCAACTATCTTTAGGTTTATAGACACGCGTGTTTATACAATTTACACAGCGATAAGAAAACAATAAACAGCAAATGAAACTGGACCAGTCCATCTTGTATGTGTGTGTGTGTGTGCGGGAGATAATCACTTGGGCATGACCTGATGTCGCGTGTCCCCGTCACGGTGGGTATTAAATAGAAATAAAAATATACTTTATCCTACCAAGATTTTATTTATTTTTTTACTTGGGAGTAAAGAGAGAATCATACATATGCAGTATAAATCATTACAGTATTTAAGAAGTGGTCGAGTGTTATACTGTACGTTATGGTTGAAATATCACTTAAACGGGTAATCAGAAAATACACTGCTATCTAAATGATAAGTGGCAAACCAAAGGTTAAACTGGTATAGTGATACCATAGACTACAAAATCACCTACTTTGATTGGGATAGCAAAGTACTGAATCTCATGAGTCCTCTTGATTCCATAAAAAAATAATAAAAAATACTTGGAGGATGGGAAAGTAAATTAAAAGAAAACTATGCTGAAAACGATGCCTCCTTTTTTGGTGTTCATTTGGTGGAAAATTCACGTCGTACAGATCACGCACTTGTCACTGTGAAACGAAGTTTTACCGCCATACTCTATGGAATAATAGAATTCCTCTTGAATTTCCTGAATGAAAGATATAGTTTCGATACTGAAAGATTAAACATCTAAGTCCTTTGAAGAACACAATAAGGGGGTAACAGATAGTGAATTGAAGGCATGTCATGGACTTATTATACCAGATTTGGATCTGACTTCATTTGTTTTACAATACAGAGATGCCTGTGAAGCACTTAGCTCATAAATGAAACCACACGAAATAGTGGGAGCTATGGTTCTGTCAGGAAAGCTTGCAGAGAAGCTGGAGAATAGAAAAATGGTCGTTGCATTGGCACGGATTGTTGTGAAAGGTTGATAAGATCATATAATGTTATCAAAACAGATGATGGAAGCAATCTGGCATCTTCCACTCCGAAGAACTACTTGTATGTACGACACAACATGCCTCTAGTTGATGAATTTGACCCTCGTCCAGCTGTACTGGTGTACAGCCAGTGAAAAAAATAGCGGCAAAGGTGGTTTCCATCAATGTTCAGAGAAGCACACCAAGAATACAAAAATGAAACTTCACAAAGTTCACAGGTAGACAAAATATCTTTTTAATTTCACACTTTCATGATTTTGAAGTAGCAAACAAAAATATTAGATTTTTTTTACTTGACTGCTAAAGCTGTTCTGGTTGCCGAAATATTTGTTTTAAGTGCTGTCTAGTGGCCAAAGTGTACTGCTCTGCTTATGAAAATAATCCAGATCTACAGCAAGAAGATGTGGAAGAAGGTATTTTGTAGGATTACAATACCAATAAAAGATGTTCTATTTCTGTTATGCCTCATTCGAATAGGGAAGAATGTGAAGAAAACAAAAAGAACACCTCAACAGACAAAGCAATATATCTTTAATTTCGTACTTATATGATTTTCCGGTTGCAAACGATTTTTTTAAAATTACTTTAATGCTGATCCTGTTCTGTTTGCAGACAAATTCCTATTATGTATTTTTAGTTTTCTGTACTGCTTTGGTTATCAGAATAATCAAAATTATACTACAGGGAAATCCGGAAGAAATTGTTTTGAGGTTTACTATGGTAATAAAATATGTTTTACTTCGGCCAGACAGGTAAAGATCTTGTGACTAGACTTAAACAACATAAATATAGTGTTAGGACAGGCCAGGAATCCAATGCTCTGTTTGTTCACTTGAGGGATAATTAGCATTGCATTGACTGGGATAATGCCACCTCAATATTACCTTGTAATTCAATTGACAGTAGGAACATTATAGAATCTAGTCTCATTAAACATACCGAATCCGTCAACATGAATTTGAGTAATGGTATGTATTGAGCGTAATATGAATCGTCTGATTTTACGTTAACTAACATGTCCGACCGTGGTCATTACATTAGGACTTTGAAATTAATTTAATATTGGTATCTCTGTCTGCTTGTGTGTGTGCATCATTATTTTTTTCCTAGTATAGACACTGGTTCAGAATGCATCTGTTCCTGTGCCAGTGTGGGTCAAGTCTGGTCTTAAATAAATACTCACACTTGGTGCCGTTGTGGGGTTATGAGATATTGGTTCACACTCAGGATGGGATGGAGAAAGGAAACTCACAATGTGCTCACTGTATACATATTGTATTGGTTGTACAATGCAGCTTGTTGCTGGGTAGGTAGCATGGTAATAAGCATTGAGTAGAGAGAGCTGGGTGGTGAGGATGCCCAGAGTGAGGGCACGCGGCTTGAGGGACGCCTAGGTCGCCGGCGGGAGCGGGAGCCGCCAGGCTGGCGAGGAGGAGGAAGTGTTGCTTGCTGGTGGCACTGGGTAGAAAAGAGGCTGGTCACAGCGGTGTCAGGCCTTATAAGGCGGGGGTAGGCGTGGGTAGATAGTTGACCCCCGCTCCGTGGGCGGAGCTGGAGGCGTAGGTTGGGGAATTCGAGAAGGTTCGGTGCTTGTAGGGGAGGAATCCACTACAATACTCCCCTTCCCCTCCGGGCGCGGCGGGAGGCCGGAGGTTGGCAGAGTTGCGTGCCACATGTGAGGCAGAACGGGCGGTGCGTGCCACATGTGAGGCAGAACGGGCGGTGCGTGCCACATGTGAGGCAGAACGGCGAGGGCGTGGATGAGCCGGCCGCTAGGGGGGGGGGGGGCAACTCTGTCTAGATACACGGGATCTGTGGGAGAAAAGAGGGAGAAGGAGGGTTGTGGAGGCGATGAATGTTGTGCTTCACTCGCGACAAGTACAGAGTCCTCAGATGCGCCTGCTGGGGTGTGTGGGCCTGGGTCAGGAGCAGGGGGTGCGTTAGGAAGAGTGTCCATGACAGCAGCAGGGTGCATGACAGCAGCAGGGCCCACGACAGCAACAGGGTGCAGGACAGTAGCAGGGGGTACCTGAGGGAGAAAAGAAGGGTGTGTGGGTCCGCGGCAGGGGGTACTGCTGGGCCGGGGGCGGCGTCTGTGGCAGGACGGGTGTGTTGGGGTCGGTAGAACGTGGTGCTTGGGGCAGGAAGAGGAGCGGCTGTCTGCATAGAGTAGCAGAGCTGCTCTAGGGTGTCTAACCTGCGGTGTAGAGACAGTAGTTGTAGAGCCGATGAGAGCTGCCTCTGCGTGGGTAAGCCAGTCTTCCATGTTGCTTGAAGACTGGGAGAGTGATCAGTTTCTCCTCCATCCTGTGTGAGTGCGAATCTCCAGGGGTCACCATTTGGGGGGGTATGAGATATTGGTTCACACTCAGGATGGGATGGAGAAAGGAAACTCACAATGTGCTCACTGTATACATATTGTATTGGATGTACAATGCAGCTTGTTGCTGGGTAGGTAGCCTGGTAATAAGCGTTGAGTACAGATTTTACAGATTGCCCCGGAGGGGGCTAGTTTATTGGGCACCCCCTTACATCATGTGTAAGGTGAAGCGCAGAAGCGTTTACAGTGCCCAACTGGGAAGCATGCGGAGTTCATGCTTGCCTTTATGACTCATGCATTAAGGGCGTGGAAGCCTGAAGGGTCATGGGTTTTGTCAGCAAGTTACATAAAGTGACAGAATGATGAGTGTGTGGGGGGGGGAATTCCCGGTACATTTCATCTGTTTATAGCAAAGCGTGGCAGGTCCCTAATAATGTCAAGTGCCAGGCCTGTGACTAGGAGGAGGGATATCTGGTCAGGGAGGGAAGAGGTGTTGGTAACGGCTGGGGACCTGTAGGAGGAGGTCATAGGGCAAGTGAGGATGTAGTGAGGAGGGTGTGAGAGTCGGGTTGGCCACAAAGTTTACAAACAGTGCGGCCTGGCTCAGGGTTGCCAATGTACTCCCATAGGTACCTGTACCCTAGGCGCAGTCTCATGTATATAATCTGTTGAGATCGAGTCAGAGATTGATACTCTTTGTAGTGGCGGTTGGAGTCACCGGTTACAGCGTCATAGTGGCATAGTGTGACGCTGCCCCTTTGTTTCAGGTGTGTCCATTTTACGTCGAATGCTTCTCGTTGTGTGGCGTGTATGCGAGATTTGAGATGATTCAGGGAGAGGGCGAGGGTGGCTTCAATATCTTCTTCCGGTGTCGCTTCTTTGGCAAGTCGATCAACAGTGTCACAGGCAGTTATTCCTATATGTGACGGGATCCAAATAAACTTGACACGGATGTCATCAGTTTGTTCTAGCCTGGCGATGGCGGCTAGGGTGTGTTGGGCGGCAGGGGAGGAGAGGGAGGGTAATTTGAGCCTCGCTAGCGCAGAAGTGCTGTCACTGATTATCAGGAGGTTCCGGCGTTCAGTGCGAGCAAAGGTCGCCCCCTCATGAATGTCCGCGAGGATGGCTATGCTTTCAGTGTCAGTGGAGGAGGCCCAGTCGTGGACCCTGATTTTCTTGCGGGCCTGGCGCTCAGAGTAGAGAGAGCTGGGTGCTGAGGGTGCGGCTTGAGGGACGCCAAGGTGGCGAGGGTGAGGGAGCCGCCAGGCTGGCGCCGAGGAGGAGGTGTTGCTTGCTGGTGGCACTGTGTAGATAGAGAGGCTGGTCACTGCGGTGTCAGGCCTTATAAGGCAGGGTTAGGCGTGGGTAGAGAGTTGACCCCCGCTCCGTGGGCGGCGCTGGAGGCGTAGGCTGGGGAATTCGTGAAGGTTCGATGCTGTCTGGTAAATTGTTCCACGAGTTTACAATTCTCACCCCGAAAAAGTTTACCCTGAAAATTTTCCGAACTTGGAGTTCTTCAACCTCCAGCATCGACTCGACTGAATAAATTAATGCTCTCTGAGATTTTATAAACTTCAATAAATCACCCTTTGATGACCGCCTGCAGTATAAGCCAAACAAATGCGAAACACTAGTCGAACAACATTAAATATTATGATAGAACTCTGTAGATCCTGGAGAAAATCAGAACGTTATAATTATATTCCAACAACATTCACCAATAATTATATTGTAATAGCTTTCTTTTCTATACTGTACTCCCCTCATGCAGTGTCTTCAACTGGTATTAGTTTGGATTCGTATTTATATGTTCCCGGGTTTTATTTATAAGGACAGAGTTAAAAAATAATGCAAATAATTATCTTATATATACTGTTAAGACTATAAATTAGTTTGATATAACGAAGAATGAAAAATAAAAGATACAAAACCCATATCATAATTATATTTTTTCATCATTTTAAACTTATTCTTTAATGCTCGTCGGCTTCAGAGTTGCCAACTTAGCGACTTTGTAGCTAGATCTAGAGTTTTTTGTATTTTTCTAGCGACATTTTAGAGCGATTTGCGACTTGTCGCAAATCTAGAGATATCCACAGAAATCTAGCGATTTTCTGGATACTTTTGGACTGTCCATGTAAACTCAGTTTTCCTAATTTCGAGCCATAATATATAGCAACGGGGTTACAGGGACAATAAATAATAAGAAAAGTTTAATACATTTCAACAGGTCGTGGTACAGAAGGAGGGACACGTCTATTTCCTGATCACTTGATGTCAGCCCGTCCATGCATCTAACACCCTAAAACTGTGGTCAGAAGTGGCAAATTACAGAGATGCGACAGGTGAAAACCCTTACCATGATCTGGCTGAAATTGCACTCGCTGCCTTATCTCTTCCGCATTCAAACGCAGATGTAGAGCGCACATTTAGTAATATGAACTTTGTGAAATCAAAATTGCGCAACAAAATGAAACTATCGACATTAAAGGCAATTCTTACAATAAAGTATGGGTTAAAAAGACAGAACACCTGTTGTGCAAGTTATGAACTTCCTAGTGATATTTTAAGAAAGATAGGGACTGTGGAGGCATACAGTTACAAGATATCTGCACGAGAACCTGAACCAAGCACTTCACATGCTTCCAGTTCTACAGTTGTTCACACTGCCGACGACTACCAAGAGGACTGGGATGCAATTACTATTGAATAATAGGTAAGTGTTGTAGTGGCTACTCTCCCCTACAACTCCCAACTGAGCTCCGGCCGCACTCCGACCAGCCAATCAGCGTACAGCCAGCTACGCCGAGAGACTAGGTCTATGCAGAGGACGTAGGGGTACGATCGCCGACCTAGTCTCGACCATCAACCTCCAGTTCAGGATCAGAGCGTTTCACACCTTACGCTTGAGCCGCTGTGATTGGTCCGCTCGCTACGCGCAGCCCAGATCCTGATCCTGGTAAATTGTATAAATACGGCTACGCCTGCCCAGGGAGATCATCCTACACTCAGCTACTGGACCAGCAACATCTCTCTCAGCTCCTCACCTAGTCACTCCTAAGTACTGCACTGTACAACAATATATACAGGAAGCACATCGTGAGTTTCTATCCAACCTCATTCCTGAGTGAAGGTATCTACATGTACGTACGTTTGTGTGCCCATACAAAGAGATAATAGACAACTAAAGAGAATTGACAACTGGCCACAAACGGTACAACACAGTGTGCACATTAAACTTTAAAAAAAATATTATTTTTATTTTTACATAATGCATTTTATTTATACTCCGTCCATTATAGTCGGCATTATGAAAATATTATTTGCATCAAATTACTGAAGGGGGGAATAATAGCTAGCGACTTTCCATGGAAGATTTAGCGACATTTAGCTACTTTTAGGTACCAGTCTAGCGACATTTGAAAATCCGAGTTGGCAACACTGATTGTTATTATTTGTCTTGGTAGAGGCGCCGGTAAGAACCACCAGCTGCGACGACTGCTGTTCCTTTCTTGGGCATTTTGGTTTTTCTGTCTCTTGTCAAAACATTCTAAAGGTCAGCAAATACTCCTTGACGACTCAACAATTTAGTTTACTGCACTGACATCTACTATTAACTGCTGTAATCACGTTAATATTGTGGTTACCTCTTTGCTCCAACCCCCTCATTAAGGTGACATCTTATTACGTATTTCGTGTCATTGTCATATGTAGAATAGTCTCTCATGATTACATTATCTATGGTGTGGTGGATGCTTTCTAGTTTTCTTATTATCCAGTCACTATTCATTAAATTCCATTTGATGACCTTGAACAGGTGGCTGACTAGAACAGTAGTATGGCGCCGTACCTTTTTATTATTTTTATTTTTTAGAAGAATTGAGTTACACTTTATACTACCGATGGATGGGAATAAAAATTATATTCGATGCAACTTCTGTGATACCATCCCTTGAATTGGCAGACTTTGTTGAGAGAAGCAGGTTCAAGCATCACACCAGAATTTTATAATATACTTTTGGCTAGGTTAACAGTATGTCGTCACCTCTAGCATCGATGATTGTGGTCAATTTTCACTAATGCACCCTGTCTCTGTTTGGATATTAAAAATATGATTTTCCGATGTTATTTGACGAGTTTCGAACGAATTTGATACTCATTTCAGCCGGAAATCAATTGGTTTTAGATTCCCCCCACCCTACCCATTAATCTTAACGATATTTTTCGAGTAAATCACATAAATAACCTAACCTAACCTAACCTAACCTAACCTAACCTAACCTAACCTAACACTATTTTTCTGATGTAACCTACAGGTAGTAGGTAGTAGGCAGCTACCAAACAGGGAGGTACTACCACTTGGGAAGATATTGGAAGCATAATGTGTTGTCTAATGATAGACCCTACTGCCATATGGCATCACGAAAATTGTGACCAAGTACCAGGTTGCTGATCTGACTTTTTGCCTCGTTTACACTCAATTGCAGGGTCTCAACTGTTTCTCTTACTATTGACAACACAACATATATACTGTATATTGTTTCTCATTAAATTTGTTTTCAATTTGTATTTCTTTATTATTATTATTATTATTATTATTATTATTATTATTATTATTATTATTATTATTATTACATTTTCGCCCCCTAGGCCCCGATGTGGGTCAGTGACCTGTTCAGCCATACGTATCTGGTTATTCCGGTCCAACGAATGACTCAAAAGTACCCAAAAGTATATTAAATCAGAGTAAAATCTTAACGAATATATGTTTTACATCAATAAAACCTGATTAATAATGTTTTCATTGAAATGTAGTCAAAATAATTAAATAATAAACAGCGAAAAACGCTAAATTCCAAAGAGTCACCTATCCAAAATGGAGATATAATTACCGATGTTTCTGTTACTTTGGGGTATTTAACATAGCCGTATGATTTACTTTTCGTTAGGTTAGCAAAGTGCATCACGATGGATCTGAGTTATCTCCCTTGTTCACGAACTCTTTGGAATTTAGCGTTTGCCAATACTGAAAGTTTTTCGCTGTTTATTATTTCATCTTAAATTATTTTTACAAAATTACACTAAAAATATTATTAAACATGTTTTGTGTATGTATAACAGATATTCGTTAAGATTTTACCCTTATTTGCTATACGTTTGGGTACTTCTGGGTAATTCGTGGCTCCCGGTTATTCTGTTGCTAAAAAATCAAATCTCCGCTCCCGACGCATTGTTCATTGGCTAAGACAAAAACTCTTACCCAATTATAATCTCCTATCGCTGTAGCCAATAAGAAACTCCCACACCACTCCCCGCTCATACGATGTAGACGCTTAAGAAGCCAACATGAAGTCAAGGAGCACTGCGTGATGGATGGGCACACCGTCTATGTGAGACGTAAATAACAAATAGCGACACATGTGACTGACCAAATCTAATAATATTGAAAAATTAATATCTCGGTTATTCTTAATTTCCGGTGGGAATATCACGGAAGAAAAAGGTCTTAGAATTGTCTTACCGTATAAAATCAACAAATAATGCGCAAACAATAATTTTTTTTGGTGATATAAATTTTATGATTTCTTTTGGATTCAATTAATAGATGTGGGCACTGCCACCATCCAACAACTGTTGTCATATTGTCTTCTTGGTGATCGTATGTAAGCAAAGTAGATTTTTAAAAATTTTTGCATCCTGTGTACCTCCGTCAAGGCAGTGGGTTCGTAACACTCGTCTTGCCCGCGGTGCCCACAGTTTCTCTGTGGATGTCGGTCACACTAGAATAACCCATTATAGTACATCCTTCTTTCCTCACACAGCCAAACTGTGGAATGCTCTGCCTTCTTCCGTGTTTCCATATTCTTACAATCTGTTTCACTTCAAAAAGCTGGTTTTCCGGCGTCTTCGTGGTGTAGATTAATATAGTCTGTTTCTCTTCTATTTTAGATTTCTTTTTACTCTTATTACCACCCCCCCGCCCCTGGCCCTGTGGTCGATGACCTGTGCCCGGCGGGTTGACTATTCCCTTAAAAAGCAATAAAAAATTAGGTTAGGTTAAGTTATATTAGGCTCAGTTAGGTTTGGTTAGGTAGGTTAGTTTGATTCATTTTATAAAATATGAATTGATGTCCCCTATAGAAGGGGCATAAGTGCCTTATCTGCCCAAGCTACCCCAAACAAATTCATTTCTTTTCTCGTGGTATTTTCATGCTTCTGCTGTAATTTGTATCAAAGCTATGCCTATATGGTACAGGTTGTACATATCTTGGTATTTGACATGGATACTAGAATGACATGCATAATAGAAAAGCCATCAACAATATAGGTAATGATTAATATTGATAGGATAAAAATTAGAATACCCTGTACAATACTGTATTGTAACCATTAATACCTAAACAGGTGATTTTTTTATCCGAGAACCCTAAATAATTCCCATACATTAAAAACTACAATACAATATATCAGTTAGGAACCTAATATTTTGTGTAAATGTAACCTAATGTTACAGAATGACATGACATGATCCTGAGAGTTATCAAGTGTCATGTAACCCATCAGTGGTATTTAACAGTTTTCACTCGGTCATGTCATGGCACTCACAACAAACAAATGTAATTAAACATGCTATTTACAGGAGGGTGATGTTGAATTTGATACGTCAGGCAACTGTAAGAAGTATAAGTGTTCAGCCTTATATTTTTGCTCCAGTGGTGAGCAGTTGCAGTAGTCCTTTGCCATCACTCAGAAGTAGATCACAGTCCTGCACCATGGCCACAGTGGCATCTCCCCCAGCTATAGCAACAAAGACGAATGGCATTGAGAAGAGTGTGTGGTAAGACAGTTCTCTTTCTTGTATTATTGAGATTATTTTCATGCATTTCTTAAGGTATGGTTAACTGCCCCCCAGCTTCTTCATTCTCCGAGTTATTCAGTTTTCTTTGTGGCTGAAGGCCCTCATTGTTGTGTGCGTTGTCCTCTCATGTATTTCGAGATTCCCATACTTTTACATTTTACTCCTTTTTTTCAAACTGAATTTTGCACATTGGTGAACTATTTCTTTATTCTGATATAGAAAATTTACATGAAATTTTTTGTTCATTTTGATATTATTGATAATGCACCATTATTTCCTCCTTTGCTTTTTCTTGGTTGCAAATTATATGTCATTTAACAGTTATAATTTTATTTTATTTTTTATTTTTTTTGTGAACAGCAGCACTATCAATATGTCAAGTTTTATGGATGAAAATAGAGTCGGTGAATGGGTTGTTCACTGTAAAAGGTTATCGCAAAAATTAATAATATTGTTCACTGTAGTTTAATAATTATTGTTTTCATAGGGTTGAGCTCATTCAGTTGGCATTAGAAGTGAAGCCTCTGAACCTTGGTCAAGGCTTCCCAGATTTTGCTGCTCCAGATACTGTCAGGAAAGCCCTTGCTGAAGCTTGCTCAAGTGATACCAATGTTCTGCTCAACCAATACACCCGCGGTTTTGTAAGTTGATTCATTATCAATGTTTATGTCTTGCCATCAAATTTCTAAATGTCTAAATACGATTGCCATTTGTAAATTCATACCCTGTGCATAACCCATGCTTAATCCTTCATTCACGTCTGTTTATATTCTTGGGCTAGACTTCAGCTTTAGTGCAGTGGATCCTGTTACTATTTCTTGTACACTACTGATTTTTTGGTGTTTTAGGGTCATCCTCGTTTGGTGAATGCTCTGTCCAAGCTGTACTCCAAGCTGATTGGTAGGGAGATCAACCCTCTGAACGAAGTTCTGGTCACTGCAGGAGCTTATGAGGCCCTCTTTGTCACCATCATGGGTTAGTTGATTTTTCTGCTTTGAAACTCACGTAGAATATAATTTTCATGATTATATAAGTGTAATGTTGATATTTACATCCAAGTGGAGGAGTACACAAGGGAAAGGTCTCATGAAGGCATCAGCCAGCCATGTTTAAATGGATGACTTTGAGGCTTTATTTTGTCCTGGTTGCCCAGAAAAACAATTTTATGTATTGGTTATAAATGATTAGATATGTCAGTAATAATCATAATTTTTTTTACAGGATTGGTGAATAAGGGTGATGAAGTAATTATCATTGAGCCATTCTTTGACTGCTATATGCCTCAAGTTAAATTGGCTGGTGGAACTCCTGTCTTTGTGCCTCTCTGTCCTGTAAGTTCTACTACAGTACTTAGACCATATAAATTGCAGATAACAATAGATTTTAAAAGAATTAATTCTTAATTATACCAGTAAGACTAATGTTGATTGTATTTTTAACCAGAATGCTGTAAACATTCATTAGCTCTTGAAACAATTTATACTTGTTCAGTAGTTAGTTTTGGTGAATTACTGTATCAGGATCTTGTGTATTCAAATGAAATTAAGGTACAGTTTCCCAATTTTTGTCTTGTTTGAGCAGAAGAAGACTGAAGGAGTGACATCATCAGGAGATTGGGTGTTGGACCCCACAGAATTAGGTAATGCCTTCACGGACAAGACAAAGGCAATTATAGTAAATACACCAAATAATCCACTGGGAAAGGTAAGGTGTACTTGTTTTTTCTCCATATTACCAGATAAGTACTGTATGTATTTAGCTTCTTAATGTATCACTCAGGTCTCTTATGTACCTAACCTCATTTGGTGTGAAGTAATGCCATCCCAGTCACTGGAAAAGGTTGTACTGTAATTGTATATCTGCCCTGTGGAGGAAGATCATGATGTATAATCAAGGACAACGATACAGAACTGACTGCTTGTGAAGGGTATCACCATATAATAGGGTTCCAGAGTAAGGTTCCCCCCCCCCCTCAAAAAAAAAAATGGAATAAAATCACTAGATCCAGGCATTTAAAATACAGTAGTACCCCGATTTACGCGGTCAATTGAACCCACAGGATACCGGGAAAAGTGAAAACCGCGTAAAGTGAACAACAGAACATATGGGATTAATTCCAATAGAGACTGGCCCGACCCCCAAATTCCACTTTTTCTGACACAATACCTATGTTGTAGTAAAAATAACATCTAAATTTTATGATGGTATGCTCACACAATTAATATTTAAGAGAAATACAGTCGCCAGGTTAATGTCCATTCAAATAATGGACTCAAATCCCCCCCCCCCTCTTCCCAGCTCACTAGCTCCTACCTCCCTAAGAAATGTTTGGGTGAAACCACTAGATTTTAACGTTTAGTAATAAATAATACCTCAGACTAAAGTTAGGATAATGTAATTGACATTTCTGGATTCCTTGCAGGTCAGGGAATATTTTGAATGTAAACTTCATATATTTGGCACAAAAGATAAAATATTTGCTCTGTGTAAACCAAATTATTACATTAGATCTAAAATTTGTATGCCTAATGCAAAATCCATGTTGTTTATATTCAAAATGATCATCATATTGTAAGAATTCCAGCAATGTAAATTATATTCTGGCAGGGTAATTTGTATGAATTTTATGAGCTAAATAAAAAAAAAAAATTATACTTCACTGCGTATTTGAGTAGATGCACCGCGGAAAGTGAAAGTCCGGTTCTGGCCAAGTACCGTGTAAATGAGAAAATAGAATTGCAAATGAGAAATTGCGGAAAGTGAAACCGTGTAAGCGTGTAAAGCGGGGTACAGGTTGTACCTCTCTAGTCCGGCAACCTCGGGACCTGACCGGTGCCGGACCATGGAAATTCACCCTTTTCCTGGATAGATAGTGACTTGTGCTTATGCCTGGAAGCACTAGCACCACTTTCTCTGTGTCATGGTCTCTTTGAAGACATATTGAAGGGTTAAATGTCGTATAGTAGCTTCTCAAATTTCGTGAGTTTTTAATTCTTAACGTATTTTATTGGAACACACAAAAAAATAAATAAATAAAAATTCTGACGGGGAAACTTGAATTTTGACGGGTTTGAACGGCCCGCCAACGTGCAGACGACGGGCATAATCGTGTAAACAGCGTCATTTCTCTTATGTACAAAAGATTCATTATTGTTTATTACTGAATGTCTTTTTTATTGAATTAATGTTTATGTGTGCAAAATGAGCAATACAATTAATTAATAATACGTAGAATATTAAAACACACGAAGAAATGACACAGCATTGTTTCCGTTGATTACAAAACCAGTGACTGACTGGTTCTACATATAAAACTGAAGAAAATAAGACCTTGGTTGTAGCTGTAGTAAAATTAATATGGTTGTTTTAAGTAATGTTATTTAATGTTAATAAATGGAACAATAGAAGTAGCTAACGATAATGGTAAAGAAAATGAGAGATCGCATATGTAAGTGCGCATGCGCACACGTGAAAACATATCGTCATTACTTTACATAAGAATATGAAAGCAACACTTATTTACTGTTCGTATATATTTTAATTAATGTTTCTGAATTTGTTTTTATTGAATTAATGTACATGTGTGCAAAATTAACAATACAATTTATTAATAATACGTGGAATATTAGAGGAGACGAGACGGCTGCCGGCATTGTTTATGTTAAAGCTTACGAAACCAGTGACTGATTGGTTCTACATATAAAACTGAAGAAAATAAGACCCTGAGTTTAGCTGTAGTAAAATTAATGTAAAAAATGAATATGGTTGCTTGAAGTACCTGTAATGTTATTTAATGTTAATAAATGGAACAATATAAGTAGCTAACCATTAATGGTAAAAAAAAAAGTGAGACTGCTCGTATGTAAGTGCGCACATGTGAAAATATATCGTCATTACTCTACATAAGAATATGAAAGCAACACTTATTTACTGCTCATATATATTGAAGGGTTAAATGTTGTACTCTGTATAGACAAGCAGAGAGAGAGAGAGAGAGAGCAGCCGAACTGCTGGATGTAAACAAACCTTAATTTCCCGCGGCTTTTTTTTTTTAAGGGGATTAGCCCACCCGGGCATAGGTCACTGACCCACATTGGGGCCTGAGGGGCAAAAATTTAATACTCCTGTAATAATAATAATAATTCAGATAAGTAAAAAAAAAACCCTGCCTATCTACCTATTGGACAAACTAAAATCGTTCCGGACCACGGGAGTTTCCGGACCACAGAATGCCGGACTAGAGAGGTACAACCTGTAATACTGTACTGAGGAGTTTTCAGGGCCAAATTGAAAATTGCCACAAGTAACCTATATCTGTCTGGTTTTATTTGACTCCACTGTTTATTATCATAGGAGAAAGTTGATTGTTCTCTTGAAGATGAAATGTAATTGACTCAACAGGTATACAAACGTGAGGAGCTGATGATGATTGCAGATTTGTGCAAGAAACATAACAGCATTGCCATAATGGATGAAGTTTATGAATGGATGACCTACACTGGGCAGGAGCATGTTCGAATGGGTTAGTAAACTTTCACAGTACTGTACATGTATTTGCTTAATATTTTGAAAATGATTTGTAAGCATTAAAGCCTCGTACAATTATTAGGGGTGTTACTATGCAGTATGAAGTTAGGACTGGACAGTGATGTTGTGTGGGGATAAGGGAAGTTTATGTTCTGTAGATGTTGTTTTTGACTTAGGAGTTTCACCTTGGCTCACCACCTATTAATTGTCTGGTTTATGTGTTGCGGGAGGTGCGGGAGGTATGGAATTTTGAGGTTACCAGTCTGTGGCTTTTAAGTGGCATGGACTGTACCATTAAATCAATAATTTTTTGAGCATACTATTCTTAAGTTGTCTTATACTGCATAGGTTGATTCCCATATAAATTTACATTATACTGTATAAAGCTGAAGCAAATGTTTAACCTTTAACCACACTGTATCAGCTTTACTTACCAATTTAAGTACTGTATTGTAAGCTGAAGTAAAGTTTTTAATCTTGTTTTATTCTAGAATATTGCTATGGAAAATGATGGTGTAATCCACTCTCAAATTCTCTTCAGGAATTCTTTATAATCCTGGATGCAAATGTTTTAGATCATCCTTACTGTATAATGCTATGCAGCGGTCCCTCGGTTAACGAACACAATTCGTTCCACCGAGTCGTTTGTTAACCGAATCTATCGTTTTAATGGGATATTGGGTACAGTGGGGTATGCTATAACGAACGGATCCTACTACGAATATTCCTATAACGAATGGTTTTACCTATAAAATTGAGAATGCTATAACGAACGAAACTCCTACAACTAACATTATTTTAAAAAAAATTTTTTTTTTTTTTTTTTACTAATTTATTGTTTTTTTATTACAAATATTAATGATATTCTTTATTTCAGGGGTTTAGATGCATATTTATGCACTTTTTTACAATTTTTACAATTTTATATTATATTTTTCAGTGTTAAGTGGTTGTATTTGGGGGCCTGGAACGGATTAATCCTATAACGAACGAATGCTATAACGAACAAGGTTCTAGAACCAATTAGATTCGTTATAGCATACCCCACTGTAATAGGTTCCAGCTCACAGAAAAGTACATACAAAGTAAAAAAAAAATGCAGTAAAGTACACTTACTTTAAGGTGTGTATGTAAAAGGTTCCTGGTTGATGATGATGGGAATTAGAAGTTGGGGTGGAGGAGAAGGGAGAAGAGAAGGAAGTGGGGATGGAGGAGAAATCACCTTTCAGGGGATCCAGGCTTGATGCAGTCATTTCACCAATAAAATTTTAAGTTCACTTGGTGTAATTAAAGATTATTTTATTTAAATCAACACTGCGCTATATATTATCAATATGTTAACTAAATTTCAGAATGACCAATAATTTTAATGTAAAAATACAAAAATATTCAAGACACCAACAAAATCGATGTTCACTCCACTGTAAACAAAGCCAAACTGACGCCTGGTGGGTGAATCAAGCGGCTGATGGGCACACAAGAAACTAGTTCCCTGTACTGCATATACATGTATTATCAATATGTTAACTAAATTTTAAAATGATTAATAATTTTAGTATAAAAAATGCAAAAAATATTAAAGAGCACAACTTTCTTGATAATTACTCCACTGGAAACGAATGTAAACATAGAACAGATTACTGAATTGGCAGACTAGCCCATTAACTGATCTGCTGACGCTCACAACAAAACGTGTTTGTCGTAAGGATTTTGTTAATCAAAGTTTTGTTTGTTAACCGAATTGAAGATCCTAATGGGAGGTAATTCGTTAACCGAAATTTCGTTACTTGAACCGTTCGTTAGCCGAGGGACCACTGTATAAGATAAAGCTATTGTTAGAAATTAATTTTCCAAAGCTGCTTGAAAATACTATAGGCTAAAATGAATTAAAGCTTTTAGGCTACCATGCACAACTTTCTGCTATAAGAGTTGACTGGACACATTTTGGAAATTTATGTGCATACTTTTATTAGTGATGTTAACTTTACTTTTGTAAGATACCATAGAAATTGTTTGATTCATTTTTCATCTTTCTATGCAGCCACACTACCAGGAATGTGGGAGCGCACAATATCCATCGGCTCAGCTGGAAAGACCTTTTCCGTGACTGGTTGGAAAATTGGATGGGCTTATGGCCCTGCCAATTTGATGAAAGGGCTTCAAGTAGTTCATCAACACTCAGTTTATACTTGTACCACACCTGTTCAGGTAAATTTTAATATATTTTAGGATAAGGGTTTAATGAAATGGATTTAATTTAGAAAGATTTGAAAGATTAGTAATAGATACATGAGAGAGCTGCAAGGATAGCACTGCTCTTCAAATATATGTGAGTAGAAAGTGTGAATAGAATGATATGTTATGATGATTACCAGTGAGCAAGCAACATGAAGGTACACACACTCCAGAAGGTATCTTTACGGGTGTGTTTTAGACAATATTACACGAAGTAACTCTTGAAATAAAGTTTGATGTTCATTTTGTTACATTAATAAACCATTAATATACTGACTGGTTCTAGAGTCAGTTGTACCTCAGTGGCCACAAAGAGCAGATGTGTGCTTTTTCCACCAATTATCGATCTGATGATGGAACCAAACACTCTTTTTACCTATTGAAACAAAGTACTGTATCCTCATTTTCAAATTCTGCATTTGTGAGGTCTTCCAAGAATAGACTAGTGACCCTCATGAATGTAGAGGGTTTACTGTCTTTTAAGCTTTCCTTTGGAAATTTGTTTTCATCTGTTTTCTTTCATTACAGTATGTTCTTATATATCAGACAATATTTCTGTTGAGGTTTACTGTACTCTATCATCTTGCAGGAGGCTGTGGGTCAAGGATTTGAAATAGAAATTCAACGGTATGGAACACCTGACTGCTATTTCCAATCACTGCCTGCAGAGCTTGAAGTGAAGCGTAATAATATTGTTAAGATTCTCACTGAGGCTGGACTCAATCCCATAGTTCCAGAGGGCGGGTATTTCATCTTGGCTGATGTCCGGAATATAAGTAAGCGATGCATAATATTGGTGATATACCATATGATACATTACAATTTCAACTTTGAAAAAATAATCTATCTTTTTTACTGTAGAGTTGAGTTGCTTTGATGTTTATTACTTTGTCTGTCTGCTATTGTTACTGTTCTCTGACTTTGATGGAGGATTCATTAACCTATTTGGCATCAATCACGGATATATCCACGATAAGCAATAGGTGTCCGTGATGAAATTTTACCAGTACTTCAAAGAATTATTCGCAGTACAAGTAGCCTTTTTTTTATTATTTTTTTCAAGCACCTCTAGACCTATGTTTTGACAAAAAACATCACAGGAACATGTGTCAATTACTGCCTGAATTGCAAGCATGCAGCATTTCATGTAGGCAACATTTCCTGTTCCGTGAAGAGGCTGCTGAGCTCACTCTTTAATAAGAGTGTGTGGTGTGTGTGTGTATTATACATGTGTATATATAAGTGTACAGTATATATATGTATGTGTGTTTGTGACAGTAAACTGGTGATAATGATGATTCAGTTGGAGATAGTTTATCCAACTAAAATTCAGTGTAACATCTACATGCAGTCTTCAAGCACATTTTTATGGTTGGTAACCCTTAAATGTAACTGTAGAGTATAATTTCTGGATCAGATATTGTTGTGGTCACTGCTCTTCGATTTAATTTGGAAAAAATAGTTTTAGAATTTGTCATTCATATTTCCTCATTAGATGTTAGATATTTATGTTAAATACAAGCAGTAAGTACTCCACTTGCTGGATGATAAATCAGCATGAAGAATTTGTCAGTACAGTTTAGGGTTTTGGTTTTGATAGTCTCATATTTAAATAAACATAAATTTACAGTGAGTCAACCGCATTAAAAGTACAGTACCTGAAAGTTTACAAACCTAGAATTTTTTGGATAAGAAAAGTATATGTATGTATGTAGTGGTATCACCGTTGGATGGGACAATTGGTGCAGAGCACTTCCGGGAATGGGAGATTTCTGGGTAACGAGATGACTCTCAAACTTGAAAAAAATTCCGTCATCCCCGGAATTTTCAGGGTAACGGAAGAATGTTCTCGGAAGTTCCAGAAATTGCTCATTACATCTCTCGAATCCGGAAAAATATCCCCCATCCCTGGAATTTTCTGGGCATTGGGAAAATTACCTTGGAATTTTCCTAAAAATGTGTTCCTCGGAAAATCGTTCCCAGAGCCGGAATTTTCTGGAAAACTCCGGCTTTGGGAATGATTTTCCAAGAAAATTTCAATTCCGGCTCTCAGAGTTCTGGGTTTGAGGGATTCCGGCTAATGGAGACTCTGTATTACTGTATTATTTTTTACAGAAAATAATATATTTTCTTTTCTGTCAATGCAGCAAGTAAGATTGATATAGGTGGTGATTCCAATGAACGCAAAGACTTCCGATTTGTTAAGTGGCTGTCTCGTAACCGCAAGCTTCAGGGTATTCCACCATCAGCCTTCTACTCTCCTGAACATGGTGACATTGGAGAGAACTACATTCGCTTCTGTTTCATAAAAGTCAGTTAAATGTTTTTCCTGAATTATGTTTTTAAGTGAAGCTTTGTAAAGATTCCTTGAAATTTCAGTCTTTTAACACTTATTATGCACATTAGTTTATTGTCAATATGTAAGACTTGTTATAACTAAGCTAATACATTTGTGCAAACATAGCAAAAGAGTCAACCAATCTTTTATAGGGGGTTACTGTGTGATTTTAGTACTGTGTCTTTTATTGCCTATCCAGGGTTCTATCCAGTAGATATACTTTGTCAAAACAGATATACTTCATCATCGTTTACTGTGTTGAATTATTTTAGGTATTGTTCCCTTTCAGCAGTTTTAATATTAGTTTTCTATTTTTTAAGGGATCATAATTCTGAATGTAAATAGCTTCTTGAGCAGTTTGTGATTATTTTGGGACACTAGTCATTGTTACACATGTCATTTTTGGGTGATATTGACCCTTTGGTTACCCCACAATAAAACATTGTCTTGTCTCTGTTTTTGTAGGGGTTTTCTTCACTTTCAACATAATGACCAAAGACTGTCTCTAGAAAATTTGTTTATACTTGGTAATCTGACAAGCTTGGGGTTTAGAGGGACATCATGAAACTTTTACTATTTTCTTTAAATGGAAATTACTATCTTTTTCTTTAAAGTTGTACCTTAATTTGTTTCATGAACTGCTCTGTATCTTATACTGTAGTCTTGCATATGCATCTACAATTATAGGTTTTGAAATAAGTTGTCCTGTAATCAGTCTTTTTGTACATCAAACCTACGTTAACAGCTGGAATACATATGAGGCAGACTTTGTACATTTGTTCCTTTCTTTTCCTTGTCATTCACTCCTTTCTACATTCCCTATACTGTACTGTATCCCTTTTTTATGTTTCTCACTCGCATTTTTTAATTTTTTCTTTTATCAATCCCCAGGAGGATGAAAATCTAGAGAAGGCTGGAGAGATCTTGAGGACCCTGAAGAAAGACATTGATGAGGGAAAAGTGTAAGCAACTGCCTGAGTCTTAGAAAAAGTGATCCATTTGAAGAATGTTGAAGAAATAGATTTCATATTGGACTTATAACCATATTTGAAAGTTGCAAATAAAGGAGTATAGATATTATACATAAGTCTCCAAGAATATTTTTATGGTTAAATTATAATATGTGTTTGATGAAAGACTTCAGAAAAATTTAATAATAATTTAAGAGGAGGATCCGAAAATTTGCAATTGTGTTAAGGACTATATTAATGTTGGGTTGCTGTTTTGGACTGCTAGAGACTTTAGTTCATTGTACCACATAACTGCATTCTCTCTCAACCATAACATAGTGTATTATGTACAGTACATTCTTCTATAGCCCCATATTTTTTTACAGGGGAAACTACTTAGTTTGAAAATAACAATAACCATGAGTATGAAGATTTTTTTTAGAAAATGTTGCAGTCAAACTTCATTTGTATACTTCTGTACTTATAAAATATCTACCTAACTTCTGTGAGTTACTGTACCTAACATAAGTGGGAAAGATTATACAGAAGGTCACAAATACTGTATACACCTGGCATACCTTTTCGATGCTGTGACTCTTGAATAAGATTGAGCTGTCAGTAGAATTTTTGTTTTTTCATGAATTGTCCATAAGTGGTCAATCTTTTAAATAATCTGTGAAAGTTTACTGGTGCATGTGTTTCTTGTTGATTTAATATAGATAGAGAATAAAATGATTCAGAGTATTGTTACAGTAATACCTCGCTTTACACGGTCAATTGAACCCACGGAGGCCCGCGTAAAGTGAACAACAGAACATATGGGATTAATTGAAATAGAGACTGGGCCGACCCCCAAACTCCACTTTTTCCCGACAATACGTACGTTTTAGTAAAAATAACATCTTAACTTTATGATGGTATGCACACACACACATATATAGATGAGAAATATCAATAAGAGAATAATATACTGTACCAGGTAAAAAAAACAAGGTTTAACACATGTCATGGTAGGTTAGGTTAGAAAAAATCAAGGTTTAACGCTTACATAAGGTTAGGCTATGTTTTAAAAAATCAAGGTTTAACACTTACGTAAGGTTAGGTTATTAAACTTTTATCCTCTTCGCCACTGATCGGCTTGTTAGCCGCTTGGGCGATCGGTCACGTCTCTGATTACTTTTCCTTTTCATTTATCTTCTTCACCAAAAGATCGTCTCGCTAGCCGCCCAGGCGATCGGTCACGTTTCTGTCACACACTGTTGGCAAATACTGGGCATGCACCGGCTCCTGAATGTACCTGAACCCGCTCCAATGTTGGTCAAGTTTTGTCTTGAAAGAGCTCACACTCGGTGCAGTCACAACACACTCTGGTAGACTGTTCCAAGAGTTTACAACCCTAGCTCCGAAAAAGTTTGCCCTTACAGTTTTCTGGACTTGCGGTTTGTGGGGCAAGCGTCCGCCAGCTCCAAGTAAGGACGCTCAACTGAGTAGTGCCCCCTGAGATGCTTTTACACATCAACTAGGTCCCCCCCCTTGCCCATCTGTAGTATAAGCTAGGCAAGTTCAGGCTCTCCAATCTCTCAGGGTAGCTGAGGTGCCGAAGTGCTGGCACCAGTCTGGTGGCCCTCCTTTGAACATTTTCAACCAACTGACAGTCCCTAACATATCTCGGGGACCAGATGGGTAAGCACTTCACTCCTGAAGATTGTTACGAGGGACGGGCCGTCTAGATATCTGAATGACCTTCTTATAAGACCCAATAATTTATTTGCCTGATTTACCTTCTTCTCGCAATGGCCCGAGAACTTCAGCTCATTGTCAACATACACACCTATGTCCTTCTCACATACAGTCTCAACTAGTGCAGTTTCTTCATCCCGTTGGGACATATGATACTCCTCCTTACCGTTGGTACGCCCCAGGTGCATCCTCTTACACTTCGGGACATTGAATCTCAGCAGCCATTCCTTCGACCATTCCTGGAGCCCACAGAGGTCCTTCTGCAGCTCTTCACAGTCAGCTTGGTTCTTAATTTCCCGAAATAACTTGGCATCATCGGCAAACATTTGTATGGAGGAGTGTACAGTATTACCCCGCTTTACGCGGTTTCACTTAACGCGATTTCTTATATACGCGGTGCCTCGCCAGAACCGAAATTTCACTTAACGCGGTTCATCTACTCATATACGCGGGAAGCGGTGCGGGCACGATGCGCACAAGGTCGCCCAGTCATCAAAACATTACCGAGTTCTTCACCCACCACAGCCGGCCCAAGTCAGTGATAGTGATAATTATAGTGAGGATATGGACTAATATGGACTTTGAAGGGTTTGACAAAGAGGCCCTGCAAGCCTCTGTGGTGGATAGTGATACAATTGATACAAGTGATACAGGTGAGGGCCAATAATCTGCCCTCTGCCTCGGAACCAACCCCCCATCCCCTTGTGCCCAGCCATCTTTTCTACTAATGTAAGTGTTAAAAAACCTAATATTATTGATATTTCTCTTAATTATTAATTGTGTGTGCATACCATCATAAAGTTAAGATAATATTTTTACTACAACATAGTTGTGTCGTCAAAAAGTGGAGTTTGGGGGTCGGGCCAGTCTCTATTGGAATTAATCCTATATGTTCTGTTGTTCACTTAACGCGGTACCCAGTGGGTTCAATTGACCGCGTAAAGCGGGATACAACTGTACAACGTCAGGCATATTATTTATGAAACAAACAAACAACAGCGGGCTCAATACACTGCCCTGTGGTACCCCACTTGTGACGGGTACGGATGATGATTTTGTGCCATTAATCACCACACACTGCTTTGGTCATGTAGAAAGTCTTCTATCCATGCTAGGACATTCCCCCGAATTCCTTATCCTTCCAGTTTGATTTTCAGCCTTTCATGGGGTACGCTGTCGAAAGCCTTGGCAAAATCTAGGTAAATATTGTCGATATTACCACCCCGTTCCAGAATATGGGTCCAGATATCCAGTACCTTGAGCAAATGTGTTGAGCAGGAGCGCCCCGGCATAAAACCGTGTTGGCAATCCTTTACAAGATTGTTTCGTATTAGATGTTCCATTGCGGCATCTCTGATAATACTCTCAAGTACTTTACATATTTTGCTGGTCAGGCTCACCGGTCTATAGTTGTTCGTGGAGTGTCGATCGCCCTTCTTGAAGAAAGGACTCGCATAAGCCACTTTCCATTCACTGGGGACCATTTGTTCACACAGGCATTTACAAAACAGGATCTTCAGGGGCGCTGCAAGCTCGTTGCACAACTCTCTAAGCACTCTAGGATCCACCATGTCAGGGCCGGGACTCTTATGGACCTTTAGCCTGGACAGTTTATTTCTAATACCCTCTTCTGTGAACACATTGTGGGTCAGTGCTGTGTCAAACCGTCTGTCCTCAAACGCAGGAAGGTTATTTGCGTCCTCTCGTGAACACGGAGGAAAAGAAGCTGTTCAATGCCTCGGCTTTATCCTGGTCAGAATCTGCGTAACTACCATCTTCAAGCCTCAGGTCTGGTACTCCTACTTGCGTTTTCAATTTCGACTTTGCATAGCGGTAAAACACCTTTGGGTTTGACTTGACCTCGCTTGCAACCAGCCTCTGGAACTCCTTTTCAGCCCGTCTACACTCTATCTTTGCTTGGTTTCTGGCTCTTGCATACATCCTCCTGTCTTCCTCATCGTTTGACCCAACCCAAGTCTTGAATTTCTGGGTTTTCTTCTTAATTTTGATGACCGCCGCATGGTTCATGTTTAAGGATCCCCTCGTATTCCTAGAAGCACTGGGTTTAGTCTTGGGTATATATTTATCGATCAAATGGGTCACTTTACTAGTTATGATATTCAGCGGAGTGTCTGCGTTCTTGTGCCTTAATGAGTCAGGCCAGTTGATACCACTCATTTCTTCCTTCATCCCATTGTAATTTCCCTTGTAATATTTGCACCTTGGCCTGGCCTTATCCTGAACTAGGTAACAGTTAAATCTGAATGACAACACTATATGGTGACTGGTGCCAACTGGGGCAAGGTGTTCCAGTTTGGCCACCATACCCTCCTCGTTTGTTATGATGAAGTCAAGTGGCTTGGGTGTTTGCTCCCCTCTGTAATGTGTCGGGGATCTCACATGTTGGAACAGAAAATTATCTCTTAGAGTTTCTACAAAAAGAGTAGCAGGGTTATTCAAGTCATTTGGGGTGGACTCGTTTCTCCAGTCGATGTCGCCATAGTTAAAGTCCCCCATGATAAGGAGGTGGCTAGGGTTGAACATTGCTGCAATGTTTATTAAGGTTCTTAAGTTCCTTTGATTTAGTGGACCACAGTTTGGGGATCTGTAGATACACCCGACGATAAGTAAGTCCCCTCCCTTTAATTTAATTTTACATCACTTGAACTCTTCAAAAACATCCTCTCCCTGTACCCTCGCCTGGCTGGCTCTAAGGTCTTGCCTAGCATAGATATCCACACCCCTCTTGCAAGTTTTTTGAGAAAGGTTCGTAAATGAGTCATATCCAGCAATACTGAACTCTCATTCCTCTGGGTCGATTCTCCTGTTCTTGTACAACAGTTCTACAACTCCTACGATATCTGGTTGGTGTACTCTTAGTAGTGTTTCAAACTCCTCTCTCATCGAGAAACGTGTCAGTATTAGTGTACATGACATTCAAGCCAGAATTTGTTCTCGGTAACGTATCTGCTCTTAGTAGTAACCCCGATCCCACCCCCATTCTCAGAAGCTGCATCATTTGCTAAGTACACTATTTTGCAGGGTGTGGTTAGAAATGTCATTGTTTACACGGCGCTCCCCTCCTCCCGTCCGGTAGGTGGAGCTGGTGCTGCCTACCGGGTGAGGGTTAAGAGCGGGTGGAGGGTGCACTGTTGTCCCCTGGCCCTGTGTCGGCGCACTTGCTTCCACTACCGTCCCCCTGAGTATAACCCATGTACACCCGTCCCCGTTCTTCCTTGACTCCTCCCTCTTCTGCTTCAAGTCCTACAGGAGCTTCTTGTGCTGTTCCCTCTATATTACCGTGCGATCTGGGTGAATGAATACCGGGGTACATCCCGAAATGCCTCGCTCCTTGCTAAGTTTTTCGCCTGCCGAATAACCTGCCATTTCTCTTCCCCGCTCGCCAGTGTGATCCTGAGGGGACGAGGCTTATCCCCCTGCTTTTGTCCCAGCCTCCTCACATCCTGAGGGGTTGATGGTCAACATTGGTATAGTTATGGACCTGTGTACTGTCTGTGTCGTGCTGAGGCTACTGGTGTGACTGTCAATGCTGGTGGCACATATTCAGAGGGATTTATTGATTTACTCGTGGCATTCTAGTATTAATCTTTATATTCCCCTTCTTATGCTTGTTCCATGTTTTTATAGCTTCATCTACTCACCTGCAGTTTTCCCTTCTTCCTGTACACATAAGATTGCTACTTAATAACTTACTTTTAAATTTTGAGTGGAACTCAAAGTAATAAATAAATTTCACCACCGTCAATTTCCAACTTAAGGTTTGTTTTCATCAAGGACTCGAGATGCTTTTGGGCTTTTTTCCCCACATTTCCCTCCAGTACTAAATTTATATATATTACCATTTTTTTTCGTTGTATATTCCGATATATAGTGTCAGTGGCGCTGGGTGTTTTACGTTATCGGGTGAATCTTGTGGATGTTTTCATTTTCCGGATTATTTGAAGCTTAACCTCCATATAGGGCTACCTGGGAAGGGATTAGGTTAGTTTATGTTAGGTTAAGGTGGGAAGAGATTAGATTAGCATGGGAGGGAATTAGGTTAGGTTAGTGTTAACGTGGGGGGAATTAGGTTAGGTTAACGTTAGGGTGGGAGAGGATTAGGTTAGGTTAGCGTTAGAGTGGGAGGGAATTAGGTTAGGTTAGCGTTAGGGTGGGAGAAGATTAGGTTAGGTTAGCGTTAGCATGGGAGGGAATAAGGGCCAGATTCAGGAGTAGGCAAAGTGGGCAGCTGCCCAGGGGCCTCCACAATCTGGGGGCCTCCACATGTGCGGTAGGAGCTATATCAGGGCTGGTCGACTTGAAACCACATGAATGACTCCAGTCATGTCTCACTTTTGTGTGTGTGTGTGTGTTGGGAATTTGTACACTATCAATAAATATATAGTTAATTAAAAATTTCTCAATGTTCTAATTTCTTCAATTATAACTGCATATGGCTTCAAAATTCTCCAAAGAAGTGTTCAAATTTCAAAATTTTCCCGGGGGGGCTTACAGCGCCCCCCGGAACTCCCAGATTTTTAGGCTCGCTTCACTCGCCACCCCTCCCTCTTGGGTAGTTATAATGAGGGGGGCCTCCACAAAGAGGCTGCCCATGGGCCTCCACAGGTCTAAATCCGGCACTGGGGGGAATTAGGTTAGGTTATCTTTAGGGTGGGAGGGAATTAGGTTAGGATAGTGTTAGGGTGGGGGGAGTAGATTAGGTTAGAGGGTGGGAGGAGTAGATTAGGTTAGTGTTAGGGGGAGGGAGTAGATTAGGTTAGTGTTTTGGGTGGGAGGAGGACTAGGTTAGTGTTAGGAGGGGAGTAGATTCGG
This sequence comes from Homarus americanus, assembly GCF_018991925.1. Lineage (NCBI taxonomy): Eukaryota > Metazoa > Arthropoda > Malacostraca > Decapoda > Nephropidae > Homarus > Homarus americanus. The sequence goes on from NW_024748747.1 coordinate 1,233,983, forward strand.
TTAGTGTTAGGGTGGGAGGGGAGTAGATTAGGTTAGTGTTAGGGTGGCAGGGGAGTAGATTAGGTTAGTGTTAGGGTGGGAGGGGAGTAGATTAGGTTAGTGTTTTGGGTTATTAACATTCAAGTTATAAATAAACTAGGGTGTTTAATCTTCAGGTGGTAGTGTTTCTTTCTTCCCCAGCAATATCATTCTTTTTCGAGACAGTTTAGATAAAGCGTTTGTTTACATTTTTTACAACGTGGGGTGTGGGAGGGAACTGACACTGCCGAGATGAGGAGATGAAAGAATTGAGGACAGTCAAGAAAAGTTCAAAGTTGAGAGGAAAGATCAACACACACACACACACTCGCACAACTGAGGAGACGCAACAAAATTCAATAAGAACGATGAGAGGCAAAGGCAGTCGAGAAGAGCTCTTGAGACCTGAAGACTGTAAAGGAGAACCGAGAAAAGCCAGTGAGATGGAGAGAGAGAGAGAGAGTTAAGGAGAGACTAACAGGAGAAGCGAGAGAAACAAGGAATGATAACTAGAACCCACGGGAGACGTTGAACACAAACATTCCCAACGAGGATGGAGGAATGTTAGTGAAAGTTAAGTAGCGTCAACGATAATCAGGAACACTGAATGCTACCTTTATTATCATTAGTTTTTAATTTTTCACCCAAACATTACCGCAATAGAAATAATTTAAACGCATATGATTGTTTTCTCACACTATGACGTCACGATACTTGTAAACATTGCTTGATATTCAGGAACTAACATCCTTGTGGTGTTGTAGTGGATTTCTCCCCTACAAACGCTGTTTGTCGCTGCGTAGCCGACCCCATGAATTCCCCAGTGTATGCCTCGTGGTCTAGGTCAACCAGCGCCGCCATACATCACGGAGCGGGGGTCAACTACTAAGCCACGCCTACCCCCCGCTATTTAAGACCTGACCTCGTGGTGATATCTCTCTTTCTACCTACACCAACCAGCCAGCAACACCTCCTCCTCCTCCTCCTGCCTGGCGGTCCTCGCTCCCGCCGGCGAGCGTGGCGACCCACAAGCTGTCCTCCTCAGAGCATCCTCACCAACCAACTCTCTTCTTTTAGCTACAGCCGCAGCAAGCTACACCACCTCCTCCGCCGCTGCCTGGCGGCCCTCGCTCCCGCCGGCGAGCATGGCGACCCACAAGCTGTCCTCCTCTGAGCACCTGTGGGGTATGGAGATGTTTGGTTCACACTCAGGATGGGATGGAGAAAGGAAACTCACAATGTGCTCTCATGTATACAAGTTGTATTGGATGTACAATGCAGCTTGGTGCTGGGAAGGCAGCATGGTTACAAGCGTGATGTAGAGAGAGCTGGTTGGTGAGGATGCTCAGAGGAGGACCAGCTTGTGGGTCGCCATGCTCGCCGGCGGGAGCGAGGACCGCCAGGTAGGCGGAGGAGGAGGTGTTGCTGGCTGGTTGGTGTAGGTAGAAAGAGGAGAGGTCACCACGAGGTCAGGTCTTAAACAGCGGGGGGTAGGCGTGACTTAGTAGTTGACCCCCGCTCCGTGATGTATGGCGGCGCTGGTTGACCTAGACCACGAGGCACACACTGTGGAATTCGTGGAGTCGGCTACGTAGCGACAAACAGCGTTGGGGAGAAATCCACTACACACCCTCACCAACCAGCTCTCTCTACATCACGCTTGTAACCATGCTGCCTTCCCAGCACCAAGCTGCATTGTACATCCAATACAACATGTATACAGAGAGCACATTGTGAGTTTCCTTTCTCCATCCCATCCTGAGTGCAAACAAATAACCTGTACCCCACAGTATCAAGGCTGTGTACACAATGTCAACTTGGAGTACGTAACCAAAAGCAAATTAAAAACGTCAGTAGCCCCTCACAGGAAGTTCTATTGTTCCTACAGCCAAGTGGGTGATTCTCCTCAACACTCCAGACCAGGGTGGGGGGGAGGTCACACTATTTCTTGGAAGCTATACTTGTCGTACACACACCTGATTGCATTCGACCGTGTGACCTCAAACTTTACAGTCAAAGTAAACGGATCATTGAAATTCCAGGGGTGGTGTGGAGGGGGGGGGGGGATATATGATATAATTCAAGGTATGGATGCCATATCTCTCAGTGCCATGTAGTTATAGGCGGTAAATGGATGTGAAATATTCGAGACAGTTAAATGTAATCAGTGTACTACCTTTTTTAAACAAGTAGTGAACACCTGCAGGAGCAACGATTCACCTGGCGTAAGGCCAAATACAAAACGTGGGATTCCGGGTAGCCTACTGTAGATGTGGTGGAGGGCGTCGTGTGGTAGCGACCGTGGCCACACTCCACGTCAGCTAGTGCGGTCAGCTGATGGGCGGCGGGCCGCTGTGCTGCTGTTGGCTGGTTGATGCAACAGCTGCTTGGGAAGGCTCAAATTAGTCGCTGTGGTGGCCGGGTGACCCAGTGCTGTGAGCCAGCCCTTGGTGGTGCTTGGCTGAGTCACTGTGTGGAGGAGTTTTTTTGTTAAGGATCATGTGTTATCTAAGGGGCCTACTGTATATATATAGCCCTCTGTTTCTTTCTGTCTGTCTCTCTGTTTCTCTCTGTTTGTCTGTCTGTTCTCTTTTTTCCCCTTTTTGGTGAATGTATCTCACTCTCACTCATGTGTGTGGTGTGTTTGTGTCCTGTATGTTCGATGTTGAATATGAAAACTTATTTGTGAGTGCTTTTGTTTACGTAATGTGTGGTGCGTATGTGAACGTATGTGTTGTGTTGGGTTTAAATGTGCAGTATGCAGTAAGAACATAGGTCAGCCACTGCATTAAGGAAATAATTAACACCGTTTTTCTTGTCTTTGTCTGTAACTCAGTCTCTTCGTCTGTCTACCTGCCTGTTCGTTTGTCTGATCGTTTGATATTACTCAGCCTACGACCATTCATCAGCATTTAATTCGCTTGATATATAAACTGCCGAGAGAGAAGACAGTCTGTCGGTCACAGAAATTAAGCATTCATAACTCCTGCAGTCTCCCCGAAAATTATCTACCTCTCCCAGAATGTTTCGTTTTCTTTGGTATTATTTTATCGTCAAGGGCCGAACATTATATAACATTTAAAGTGATTTTGATGTTATTAATAAAGAAACAAAGAATAATTAAACAAAAATAAATAGAGAAAAAGATGAAAATTATATGAAGAGGATTATATACTGTATTTTATAAAGAGGATTGACAGCGGAAAGCCACTCATTTTACGACGACATTTGACCTTTGTATTCCTGCCAAGTTAAGGGATCATATCAAGGGGTTCTATGTTGGCACCCTACTGAAACTGTGTGTGTGTGTGTGTGTCGTGGAACTTAAGGAACTTGGTGGGGTGTTGGATAAAAGTGAATTGATTTAATGTTTGAGAGAGAGGGAGAGAGAATGTGTAAGGTGAAAGGTCAGGATCACACCACAAGATCAGTCGGTAGGTAGTTCATCAATTTTCACCTGATGATTAAACACCCTAACGTTGTGGGATTGGGTTAGGTTAGATTAGGTTAGTATAGGATAGGTTATATTGCGTTAAGTAATGTTAGGATAGCGCTAAGTTACGATAGACTAGTAGATTATGGTGTTATAGTTAGGTTAGCGTTAAGATAATTAATTGTTCCCTGACATAAGCTGGGGTGCCAAGTCTTCAGGTTGTTGTGTTGGGCGTTGGTCAGGGATATACGTTTTTCTTCAGTAGGATTTAGGTCACTAAGAACCAATCAATCAATCAGACGTCAACCAGTAACTTTGTATCTCTCTCTCTCTCTCTCTCTCTCTCTCTCTCTCTCTCTCTCTCTCTCTCTCTCCCGTGGTATTGGTCAAGGCGGAACACTCGTGGAACAAAATTATTACCGGTGAGGGAGAGTAGTGGTGAGGAAGGGTGACTGGTGAGGGAGATATCTGAGTTATCGTTGCTACTGATAACACAAGGTCATGATAACTATCACCAGATGGTCTTTATCTGTGTGTGTGTGTGTGTATATATATAGATTTTTTTATTATTATTTTTAGGTTAAGGTGGGGAAAGGATGGAAGGCAGGCTGGGGCTCAAGGCACAGCCAGACATGAGGGATAGAGAAGTCACGACATACAGTATAGTCGTGTCGTGGGGGGAAAGGTTGGAAAAAGTTTAATGAGTTAAACAGAGGGGGACGACACCACTTGTTTTACATATTACAGAGTTTGTTGGCTAACTAAGCTAACCTAGGATTTAGGATGAGGTTGCACAATGGTTACTTTAGTAGACAATGACTAGATTGATTTTACAATTATATGTTTATTAAAATCTTGTACTGTATTACGTTGTGGACTCACTTGATTGTGACTTGTTAAATGTGAACTTATATCATCTAAGTTTTAATCTAAGGTGGATCACTGTGGCGGACATAGATGGGTCGCGGGTTGGGTTGTTGTAGTGCGGGCAGACTCCGGGGCCGCCAGGCGTGGGTCGTCCTCCGTTGATGTCTTCCCCGCGAAGGTGGTCTGGGCTGGGCTGTGAGGGTCGTCCAGGAGCTTGTCCCAAACCTTCTTCCCTAGGCGATGGAACCTGACGTTGAGGGCCTCTGTTTTATTTCTTAAGTGGATGGTTTCCACTGTCTCCTGGTAGGGTGGCGCTTGGCCACTGGCTGACCTCAGACACTTGTTTTGGAAACTCTGTAGTTGTTGTAGTCTGGTCTTCCCGAGCGTGACGAGTGGTACATGTGGGTACTCCAACTCAGGCCTCACTAGCGCCTTGTACAGGTGGACTTGTATCTTCTCAGGCATCAGTTTAAAACGTATAAATTTGGCGGCGGCGACTTTGGCTTTCTTTAGTCTGTCCTTCACGCGGGAAATGATGCCCGTCTGAGAGATGATGATGCCGAGCAGCCTGCCTTGTTTAGAGTACTCAATCTCTTCGTCGTCGATCATTAACGGCGCCGGCTTGAATTTGGCTATGGGTATGACCTCGAATTTCGTTTTGTTTGTTTTTATTTTTAATTTGTTTTCATACTCCGAGATCTCCTCTATTGCCCGAGCAGTGAGTCGCGCCATCCTTGCCGTGGACCTTCCTGGGCAGTTGACGATCTGTGTTACATCGTCGGCATACATGACGTACTCGCTGCCGACGATTGGGGGTGGCAGATCAGCCATGTAGAGCGTGTAAAGGGTTGGTGAGAGACAAGAGCCCTGAGGCACGCCGCTCGAGAGTGAGAATTATTTTCCACATTGTTCTTGCATCTTGATTTTGGCTCTGCGGTCCGTAATGAAGATGCACAGCAGGCGCGTCAGGTTTTCGGGTAGCCCCAGTTGTATGATCTTATACTGCAGCCCTGAGTGCCAAACTTTGTCAAGCGCCTTGTTGACGTCCCTCAGTACTGCGTTGCACTGCAGGCGGCCAGTCATGGCGTTGACGATCTGCTCGTAGGCCTGGGCTATGGCGGTGGATGTGCTTCGATACTGGCGGAAGTCAAACTGGTGGGGATTATGCACGTCTTCGTCCTCTAGATACATCCACAATCTCTTGTTTACTATTTTTTCGAGGATCTTGGCAGGTACCTCTAGCAGCGATATTGGTCGAAAGTTTTCGACTTTGTTTGGAGGCTTCCCTGCTTTTGGTATGAGGCGGATAACGGCGATATTGAATATCTTAGGGAAGCATCCAGAGGCGAGGCAGTCATTACATATATGAGCAAGCCGCTATCATGTTGTCGGGGAGTTGGGCCAGGATCTTCTTGTTAATATGGCTTTGCCCAGGTGATTTGTTTTTAAGCACTTTTATGACGGCTGACACATCTGCAGGAACTATGCTCTTCGTCAGGTAGCTTTCGTCCACCAATCAATTGAAGTCAATCCATCCGAGCGGCTGGAGCAGGTGCTGATGGTCCTGCAACTGACCTAAAATGTCCTCCTCAAACTCCCTGTCGAAGCCCTCGTTCTCCTGTTCACTAATGATAAAAATGTTCCGTATAATATCGCCGATGTTATTGTTCTTGGTTTTCCTTCTAGAATATTTTCACGTTGTTTTGGTCGAGCAGGTAAGGGACCGTGCTAAAAGTGGAACCCATCAGTCGCTTGACCCATTTCCAGAAGGCAGCAGAATCGCGGTAATTGTTGGCTGTCTCTCACACCAAGGCGGCCCACTTTTGTTCAGGTAGACGTTTGCTCTCGTGCTGGATGTCCGTCTGTAGCTCTCGGTACGGTCTCTCAGCTCTTGCGTCCATCTGCAAATACTGGCTAGCTGTCTCATGTGATCGTACTGGACACTGAGCTGCCTCAGCTGGTGACTCTATAGTGTGAGGGTGGGGAATGGTCCTGTGAGTGGTGGTCGGGATGTTGTTGTCCATCTCCGTCTTCACATCAGTGTACCGCGGATTGTTCTACCTCGTCGTCGATGTCATTGGGGCTGGCTTCTTCCAGGTTTCTCCCCTGCTTGAGACTGAGAGACTCCTTGAAGGAGTCCCAGTCTGCCCGTTTGAGGTGTGACCTGATGTTGGCGGGGATCATAATGGGATTGGATGAGAGCGTCACGACGACTGGCAGGTGATCGCTGGTACTGATGGGTCCGGCGGTAACGTGCCTGTTCAGGACGGCCTCGTTGTTAGAGAGGATTATGTTGGGTGTTGTGGCACTGGCACGTTGATCAATGTCGGGAAATCTGGCCCGTGTAATGGCATGATGAGGGAGCCGATAACTTGGTTACGTGATAATAATGAGGATGTAATGAAGACGATAATAGCATCATGGTGACGCTGATGATACAATAATGACGATGAAGGTGGTGGTGATGGTACTAATGATAATGATGATGATGATGATAGTGATGATGGTCAAGGTAGTGGTGCCAATGGTGATGATAATGACGGTGATGATGATGATGATGATGACGATGACGAAGATAGCGACAAGTCTTACCTCAGCTGGTCACATCTAATTCCAGGTGGGTGAGTCTGACTCACTGGCGGGTCACGTGGTGATTAACCAACAATTTCCTTCATATCATAAGACATCTCTTTTACTTTTGCTGTCTGCCTGTCTTATTTATCCGGCTTTGTCTACACTTTTTTTTCTTATTCGTATTGTTTGTTATTATGAAAGTGGAGATGGGATAAATATAATAAAAATACGTCAATAAACCGAGATGGAGAAAGGAGACGTGATTTAAGGGTGAAATTACCTGGAAGTGTCTTATGTATGAATCACCCGGAGGACCTACCTCCTCTCCCTCCCTCCCCTGTCTTCTCCCCCTTCTACTTCTGGCCTCTGCCCCTCCCCTTCCCCTCCTCGTTCCCCTACCTTTGCCCCCTTTCCCATCCTTCCTCGTTCTCCTACCTCTGTTCCTTCGCCCCATCCCTTCTCGTTCCCCTACGTCTGCCCCCTTCCCCACCCCTCCTCTTTCCCCTACCTCTGGCCTATGTCCCTCCTCCCTCCCCCTAGGTGTCAATTGGTTAGTTGTTGACGTATTTAATTGCTACACACACACACACACACACACACACACACACACACACACACACACACACACACACACACACACACACACACACACAAACATTTAGACAAACGAAAACGGAATGTCAGGGGGCGTTTGTGCCAAAGAACGGTATGTGAGTGAGAGTGATGGTATTAGTGGGTTGGTAGTAGTGTCAGTGAGGCATTGGTGTCAGTGGTATCAGTGGGTGATGGTGGTGTCAGTGAGGATCGTGGTGTCAATGGGAGTGTAGTGGTGTCAGTAAGGGCTGTAGTATCAGCGAGAGTGACGGTATCAGTGGATGGTAGTGGTGGCACTGGAATATTTTTGGTAATACCTCTATAAGAATTTCCTGTTGACGGAGACCCGTGCTGGGCTATCAGATACCTGACCGGGATATCTCCGCTGTCAGGGTCAGGATACCACGAGTCGCCCACACCAACCCTGACATGTCAGTTCTTGGGGCCCAGACATCGCCTTGTTATTTCTGAGCTAAGTTTCTGGGTGTTCAAATATAAAAGGATAAATTAGTGTTAAAAATTCGGATAGTCGTAACGTATTTTTGGCGTTCGATTATAAAATAAATACGGTTATAGTAAGTTATTTTTAGTGTTCGAAACTAAAATGATAATCTGCTGTTGAAAATAGAGACATTTTAGTTATTAGGGGAATAATAAGTTTGTAATAGAGAGAATTAAAATAATATTCTGATATATTTTGTAATGAAGTGAGGCAATAGTAAAGAGATAGAGAAACTAGCTAAAGGCAGAAAAGTTTGGAGGGAGTTTGAGGATGAGGCGAAACACACGAGAGCTTGGAAAACCTTGCGAGGGACACACTGTATAGTCTGGAAGGCCACCGGAGGACATAGGAGTAATATTCTTGAGCAGGGAGAGGCGGAGTGACCCTAAGTAGACTCTGATACATGTTGCGTCTTATGTAAAACCCACGATCTGGGCGGCACCCGGAGGAGGAGGAGGAGGAGGAAGGGGGGGGGTGTAGGTTGTCTGTTCCCTGTCACTTTATGGCTACTTGTTAATGCTGGACTCCCTCACATGTTGGTCATGAAATACCTGGGAGTGTATTGCGCTCCAGTGCACGAGTCCGTATAATATATATATATATATATATATATATATATATATATATATATATATATATATATATATATATATATATATATATATATTAACGCATTTATTCATGGTGTATAAATTAGTATTTGTGCAAATCTATACATGAATACACGTAAACAAATATTTTCAGCTGTATTAACACATTTATTTATACAGGCACGGGTCAGTTCGTGGGAGCAGAATGGACTCCTGGACGGGAACACCTGGAGACGCGGCACTCAAGAATTTGAGAAATATTTGGCTCACGAGGTAAGTGAGTCGAAAGTTTTCCTCTCATGTGTACATAGTAGAGCTTGACATACTACTTCTACTTTGCTGTCTCTCGGGATCGAGTATGATGATAACCCAGGTATGATATAATGATATGAGTAATTAAGGAGGTCACCTATGCTGGTGAGTTCTGAGATGACTAAAGAGGCCGATACGGGACCGGCAGTGTCGTTCACAGATGTTGCACATGTGAGGGGCTACAAATAGTGTGGGAGGGGCGGTGGCAGCGTCTTTCCGGCGTTGGCGCTTGTCTGCCTCGGTTTGCAGTCGGGCTAACTCGAAAGTAATGATACCTTCTTGTGTGGTTCTCCTCCAAGCGTTACGGTGTGGAGTAATCGTCTCCCAGGTGAGGGGGTCAATTTGGCACTTTTTCAGGTTTGGCTTAAGACTATCCTAGTACCTTTTCAGCTGCCTGCCACCGTTACCTTTACTATTTGTTAAGTGACTGTAAGGTAGCTGCTTTGGTAGCCTACTGTCGTCCATGCGGGTAACATAGCCAGTCCAACGTAATTGTTCATGGATAATGGTAGCCTCGATGCTTTTGCAGTTGGTGTCAGCAAGAATACTGGCGTTTGTTCTCTTGTCTTCCCAGCGAACTCGGAGGATGGAACGCAGACTACGTTGGTGAAAGTTTCAAGGGCCTTAATGTGCCTCCTGTATGTGACCCATGTCTCGCTGCCATATAGCAGAGTGGGGAGGACCACTGCTCAATGTATGTGTAACTTTGTAGATAATTTCAGCTCCCTACAGATGGAAACATGGTTTCGGAGTCTGCCAAAGGCTTGAGATGCACATCTGATCCGAAGCTGAATCTCTTCATCGATGTCCGCGGTGGTGGACAGGTGGGAGCTGAGATACCGAAAGTGGGAAACATTAGTGAGGGTAGTACCGTTAAGTTGGATGGATGGTGAAGGTGTGGCTGAACCAGGGGCCGGCTGAAAGAGAATCTGAGTCTTGCGTACATTCACCTCAAGGCCGAAGTGTGCATACGCATCTGCGTAGGTGTTTAGGATCTCCTGTAGGTCGGGACAAGGGTGAGGTCGTCTGCTTACTGAAGTTAAGTAATGGAAGCTGCCGACACCCTTGATTACGCTTTGAGTTGTCTTATGTTGAAAAGACCCTTCATCCGGTACTCGATGTCCACCTTGTTGGCTAAATTGGCACTGACACGAGTGAGGAAGGCAGCCAAGGAAATGGAAAAGAGAGTTGGTGCCAGTACATGTACTTGTTTTACCCCCGTTTGGATAGGAAATAACTCAGACTGGGTGCCATTGTGCAGGAAACTGCCGTTCATGCCATCGTGGAGTTGCCTCACGATGGCGATGAATTTTGGTGGGCAGCCAAAACGGCTGAGGGTCCGTCAAAGGGCCTTACTGTTGACCGAGTCGAAGGCCTTGGTTAGGTCGATGAAGGCCATGTACAGGTTGCGACGCTGTTCTCTGCAATTTTCCTGTATCTGGCGGGCAGCAAAGATCATGTCAGTGGTGCCACGTGATGGTCTAAAGCCACATTGAGATTCTGGGAGGAAGTTTTCCAACTGAGGAAGAAGTCTGTTTAGGAGAAATCGGGCGACAATCTTGCCAGCTACAGACAACAGCGAGATCCCGCAGTAGTTGCTACAGTCTGACCAGTCTCCCTTGATACATACATACATACATACATACATACATACATATACATACATACATGCATACATACATACATACATACATAAACATTGCTGCAGTAGACACAATGATATAATATTTCTGGGGGTGATTACGATGCATGACAAAAACATTTTCAAGGTATTTGTTCTTGTTTTATCAGGTAAATAAAACAAAAAACAAAAAAGTGATCTAGTAGGCAGTGTTTGTAGTGGAATCTGTCAGTGGTGCTTCGAGGCGGCCACACTTGACGTTGTGTTTATACCAAGACTCTGAATCATCGTGTCACAGGAGGTCGCCAAGACGGGAACTCCCCGCCAAGAAACATCACATTTTATTTATTTATTTTTTTTTTAAGATTTTTCGTAGGAGACCAACAGCATCTGAACACTACTTGATAGATGTTGTTTCTTTGGTCACCGAAACAAACAAACAGAAACAGGTATTTTTCAGGACACAAGGTCATCTCACTCAGGCAATAATATAATGTAGAAAAGGAGAGAGAAACTAGATCATAAATTCTTTTCAGGAAATTCAGATATTTCTTGTGTCGGACATATCGCTATCACCACCACCACCCACTTGTTGCTCTCGCTGACCTAGGAGAAGTCCATTCCACCTTACACAAGATCTTGGACGAGTGCTTCCTTATTTATTTCATCCTCTACTGACGGAGGCGCACCACCACCACCGTCCCGGGAGGACCTGGGACCTGGCCAACCCCCAACCACTCACCCTGGTAGAGGCTCCGCAGTCTCTCGTTGTCGGTATTTGATGAATAACTTCGATTTTTACAAGTTATTGTAGTTTATAGTAGGCAACATTTTGTGACTATAAGATAATTAGAAGGCGCGCGCGCGTGTGTGTGTATGTGAGGGAGCTAGTTTGTTATAGTAGATAAATTCTAAACATCATGGTAATTACCTTACAAGACTTGACAACCACAATGTGACAGTCAGCTCATGACCACATCCTGAGTGAGACGCTGACAGACATCATCTTTAGTATGACTTACGTTGTTAAGGAACATTGTATACATAAATTTCATCAACGGGGCAATGTTACTGAAGCAGAGGAGAAGGGAGTGTGTTGAGGGGGTGGGGGTGTTGAGGGGAGTTGGGTAGGGTGTAAGGGGGGGGGGGTGGATGACCTATCAACCATTGACCCTTAATAGAAATGTTTGTTATTAAGGTCTCCTACTGCTTGTGTCCGGCCCCCAGATGTAAACTAATTCATCAGTCGTGTGCCAAATAACATATTAGATATTACATATACGGTCCATGCGCTCACCCTTATCTTGTTGACTCCTTTTTGTCGTCTCTTAGTCAGTGTCAGTAACTAAATACCTTGTGTGAATGATTTAGGAATGTCTGACAATGTATTTCTTCGTCTCTTGTGCTTGAAACGCAACGAGGATAGAGTGTGCAGGAGAAGAAAGAATATGTGATCATCTGGACCGACCTTGATGGGGAGATCAGCTTCTGTTCCTCTCGGCACGAAAGTTTAAATCTTTGTTGATTTTTTTGGAAATATTTATCGATTTTTTAACCATGAAACACACGTCTATCTTCTCATCCTTTTGCAGGTATATAAGTTGTTATTTATTATACGTATATATCGTTATCGAAGAAAAAAGTTAGTTAAGCGAGTGTCCAGGCGGTGGGCACGAGGAGCCAGGCACTGTGCCAAAGTATTTCCGTCCTAGGGGAGGTGTGAGTGCCTGGCTCCCCACCACTCCTCCCTCCCTCCCTCCTCTGTGCCCAGTGACAGGCGTGGCATCCGGGGCTCCCGTAGTGCCAGTGTTGCCTCTTGTGAGCCAGTGAGAGTACCCTCTCCCTCATACTCTCCCAGTCCCTTGCACATTGCCTACTGTATATCCCCTCTCACTACTCTTCCTGTGTCTCCATCTCTTGTGTCACAACACTGTTCTCTGCTTCATCTTCATTACGTCAACTAATTTATTATGCAAATCAATCTTCACCTGTAATGAGTGATGGTATAGTGTCATTTGTGAGTGTGTTTAGTGCCCGTCCCTCCGGCTGTGAGTGACACCACTACGTGCCTTGAGAGTGGATTACCGCCAGTGTCGCCGCCGACCAGACTCCCCCACACACGTCCTCAGGTAACGCCAGGTGATCCTCTCCATATGAAGAATTTAATAGTGTTTAATAATCACTCTGAATTACTACTCTAGATCCTATACAATAAATTTGATTTTTTTTTTAATTTTGCCGCACAGCAGATAGTTTATTGTGCACCCCATACTCATTATGTGAGCGGTAGCGCAAAAAGGATTACAGAGTGTAGGCCACAAAGGGTGTTTATCAGACCCCAGTGATTTTGATATTATGGCAATGAATGTTACAGAGTATTTCCAGTGCATTATTTGTTTAAGTCGATACATAGAATTATGATTAGGTACTAGAGTGGAAGTGTGGTAACGGCCTTAGTATATCAGCTATCTGGTCATCAGAGATTTTTTTTCTGTTTTTTTTTTCTCTTTTTAGGTTAAGGTGGGGAAAGGATGGAAGGCAGGCTGGGGCTCAAGGCACAGCCAGACATGAGGGATGGAGAAGTCACGACATACAGTATAGTCGTGTCGTGGGGGGAAAGGTTGGAAAAAAAGTTTAATGAGTTAAACAGAGGGGGACGACACCACTTGTTTTACATATTACAGAGTTTGTTGGCTAACTAAGCTAACCATTCTCAGGTGGATGGTTTCCACTGTCTCCTGGTAGGGTGGCGCTTGGCCACTGGCTGACCTCAGACACTTGTTTTGGAAACTCTGTAGTTGTTGTAGTCTGGTCTTCCCGAGCGTGACGAGTGGTACATGTGGGTACTCCAACTCAGGCCTCACTAGCGCCTTGTACAGGTGGACTTGTATCTTCTCAGGCATCAGTTTAAAACGTTTTAATTTGGCGGCGGCGACTTTGGCTTTCTTTAGTCTGTCCTTCACGTGGGAAATGATGCCCGTCCGAGAGATGATGAGGCCGAGCAGCCTGCCTTGTTTAGAGTACTCAATCTCTTCGTCGTCGATCATCAATGGCGCCGGCTTGAATTTGGCTATGGGTATGACCTCGAATTTCATTTTGTTTGTTTTTATTTTTTATTTATTTTCATACTCCGAGATCTCCTCTATTGCCCGAGCAGTGAGTCGCGCCATCCTTGCCGTGGACCTTCCTGGGCAGGTGACGGTCTGTGTTACATCGTCGGCATACATGACGTACTCGCTGCCGACGATTGGGGGTGGCAGATCAGCCGTGGAGAGCGTGTAAAGGGTTGATTCTTTCCTCATTAAGTACTTTAGTGTTCATGGGACAGCCTAAAATAATTCTAAGGGCTTTATTTTGCATTTTTCGAGCTTGTCAGTGCCTTTCTCGCCACGAAAGACCAGGGTTGGTGCGTGGTAATCTATCAGAGATCTTATATAGCCTAGGTACAGTCACCTAAAAAAGTCCTGTCGAGAACCATGAACCCCGAGATTCAGACTCTTGAATCCAAAACATTTATGAACAGAATAATGTATCAGTGTTTACTGCTTCGGGTTCACGAGTCTGAATCTCGGGGTTCGTGGTTCGCGACAGGACTTTTTTGGGTGACTGTACCTAGGCTATATAAGATGGTGACTGTACATGGTAGGCGGGTCCTCTAAGCTGACTCCTCCACTTGTATTTCTTCAACAGGTGAACACACAACACTCAAGTCATCTCTCGAGGTCATTTTCATTATCTTGTTAAAAATAATGGGTTTTTATTTCCAGTGTTTCCAGTCTCAAATAGCCACGGTCTCTCAAGGTACATACATACATACATACATACATACATACATACATTATATTACAGAATTGTTATATTAATTTATTTTTTTGATCCCCTGAAGATTAGACACCTATAGCTTAATTCAATTGAAGATTAACCACCCTAACGGTAACCTAATGTAATCTAATCTAACTTAACCAAACCTAACTTAGCCTAATCTAAACTACGCCAACTTAACCTAACCTAACCCAAAGTTACCTAAATTTAACTCCAAGCCAACTTAACCTAACTTAACCAAACTTGTCTTGGCCAACTCAACTCAATTTAACTTAATCTAATCCCCTTAGGTATTATTAGGATAGTTAATCATCAGGTGAAATAAATTAGGTGTTTAAGCTTCAGGTGATCCAATTGTTTTTGCATGTGATAATTACAGGTAAAAGATCCCCAATTACTAAGTGAACAAAATAATTTACATACTAAAATAAGTTGAACACACACACACACACACACACACACACACACACACACACACACACACACCCACCACTGACAAATAACTACACTCGTTCAAATGTAATAATTCTTAACATTCATTGATGTTTGGACCACAGTGAGGGCGATAGGTGAACACTTCCTAGAGTTTCTGAAGTAAAGTGAGCATAAGAGGTTTATAGCCAAGGTGTAATGTTGAGACTTGCAACAACCTCACAGAGTCACTTATAGGAAACTCTTGTGAAGTGTGTTATATCTGGAGGACGTGGCACAGCTGTTTATAAGTGTTAGTTAAAGGGTTATTTTAGAGGGTGCGATACTGTGTTTATGTGTGTAATAATATTAATAATAATAATAATAATAATAATCAACGGTTTATTAATAGGGTTGCAGCCGGTGGCTGAAAATATACAGACTTACATTTGATTTAGACATAATGATATAATATGCAGTGAATACATTTACAGGGCTGTACAGTACATAAATCAGGAGTTGTTTATTATTTTAACAATAGATGGGATGGTGCTGTTCTTATATCTATCGGTGCGGGCTCTTATGGGCTGAATTTTGTTGTAGTGGCAGACTGCGCGAGGTGGGTGGGGGGCTGCCGGTGGCAGGAGGTGGCGATGACGAGGGTGGTGCAGTAGTCCCCTGCCAAACCTTTCCAGTGCTTGGTGGTGGAGGTCACTGAGGGATGGCATTTCCAGGGTGGAGAGAGCGTTGGTGTAGCCGGAGTATTCTGCGCCGAGCATGATTCTGCAGGCCCTTTCTGTACCTTCTCTAGCTGACGTTGTTGGGTGGAGTTGAGAGAAGACGACCAGGCTGGTGATGCATACGTTAGTTTGGGGAGAATAAAGGCGTTGTAGATGGTCCTCAGCTCTGGCGTGGGTGTCCCAAGTGACCTAAGTCTTCGTAGCATGTAGAGACGGTACGAGGCTGCCTTGACTGTGTTATTTACATGGGCCTTCCAGTCAAGTTTGTTGTCTATAGTTACACCCAGGAGTTTGGCAGACTGCACCAGCTGGAGAGGATGGGCACCCACTGTGACTGCTGGGGCTTGCACTGGAGTGGTGGCGGTATTGATGTGCATGACTACGGTTTTGGTGTGGTTGATGGTGACCTTGTTCTCCGTAGTCCATGCCTGTAGCCTGTCCAGGGTGCCTTGTAGCGATGAGTAGTCTGGTGCGGTGTTGTCCACTGAAACCCCCACAGTGCAGTCATCCACGTGTGTGTGTGTGTGTGTGTGTGTGTGTGTGTGTGTGTGTGTGTGTGTGTGTGTGTGTGTGTGTGTGAAGGAAACTTTTATATGGGCATATGTTAATAATGCACAATATGAGTGACACATACATCTGGACAACAACAATTCCTTTGGTGTTATTAGTGTTGGTGCCCCCCCTTAAGTGTGTGTGTCTCACCCCAGGCAAGACAGATAGCACTCAGGGGATGATGTGACTGAGGGAGTCATACATCACGGTGTTTCGTTACTTGATGTTTACTGCCAGGGTTCGTCGTACCCAAGCAGCTGCGCGTCTCATCATGTTCCTCCAGTGACAACAACAACAACAAGTACTAATATAGTGTTGTCTTCATGGTTTAACACCAGCGTCAGTCTGGGTTGTGAATTATGGCTGATTGCATTCACTATTTTTTGGTCACAACAGAGATATCATACAAGATTAACTGAGCGATTGAGTATAATTACATCTTTTCGAGGTTCTATTGAGAAAATCATTCCTTCCGAGGATCATGACAAGTAATTTTATAAATAAAGGACTTGTCGTGCTCGCTATAGTGTTACGCTTACAACACACACACACACATCCAGACGATGCCGATCACATCATCTCTACACGGACTCATCGTTACTCGCTGAGACAAAACACATTTACACCATCATCACATTCCCGCACCAGGAGAACGACGGCAGTAAGATCCTCCTCCAAGAATTCCATCGACTTGACTTAGGCGCCTTAAACTCTACACACGTCCTTTGATACAACAGAGAGAGAGAGAGAGAGAGAGAGAGAGAGAGAGCTCCTTGGCAATTCAGTTAAGAGTCTCTGGGAGTATCTGACGCTGACGAGGGGGTGACGTGCTGTGTACCTCCTGGCCTGGTATGTGCTGTGAAGCCTTTACTACCGATACCCTCTTGGTTCTCACTACACTGGGTTCCTGGCTAAGGCTCGCTAGTCCTGCTTAGTTGATTGGTTGATTATTTGTTTTTTTTAGGAGGGGGGGGGACTTCAAGCAACTGAGGTTATAGTTGATGGTTCACTAGCGAGAGAGAGAGAGAGAGAGAGAGAGAGAGAGAGAGAGAGAGAGAGAGAGAGAGAATCGTTCCTGCTACAAAAGACCGTCACTGCAAACACAAGGTGGGTGAGTTTTCGTCCGGTAGCCGCCTTTTTATTATTATTCGCACTGGGTCTATCAATCGTCTATGTTGGCTCTGTTAATCGCCCGGGCTAGCGCGAGTGATTGCTCTTTGTGACGGTGTTAAGAGTCTTTGATGGGGGAGCACCACAGATTTCCCCTAACTCTTTCGAACCTAATGTTGAATCATGCAGACTTCCCAAGAGGTTTTTACCGACATTCTGCAGCTCTTTGACTCGACGCCTCCCAGATTGTGTTTGGTGAGTGGCTGTTCCTTGCCAGAATAAATCACGTGAAGTTGTGTACACTAAGTAATACATGTGCGTGTGTGTGCGTGTGTGTGTGTCCAGCAGCTTTTTGTGGCCCTTGAGGGGACCATGACGTCGTTTAAATATTGTGTAAGGGAGGGCCATGAAGGAATCCGTAAATCTCATAAGGGGACATAAAGAACCCTGCGCAGTGTAGAGGGCCATGAAGGACCCTGAACACTGTGTAGAGGACCATGAAAGACCCTGAACACTGTGTAGAGGACCATAAAGGACCCTGAACACTGTGTAGAGGACCATAAAGGACCCTGAACACTGTGTAGAGGACCTTGAAGGACCCCCAACACCGTGTAGAGGACCATGAAGGACCCCCAACACCGTGTATAGGACCATGAAGGACCCTGAGCTCTTGACTGAGGGAGGAAGCGAAGATGGTTGAATCTTTGGTTAAGTAGAATTCCATATTATTCAGTGTGTGGCCGGGGGCGGGGGCGAGTGAAAGGGAAAGCTTTAGAATGGGTCTGTTGTGTTGAGACATGGAGAGCTAGGAGCTTTTGGGATCGTGACCTGTAGTGCTGGGATACACAGTATGACCTGTGACCTGTAGTGCTGGGATACATATTATGACCTGTGACCTGTAGTGCTGGGATACAAATTATGACCTGTGACCTTTAGTGCTGGGATACGTAACGTCGTGAACTGTGACTTGTAGTGCTGGGATACATAACGTCGTAACCTGTGAGCTGTAGTGCTGGGATACGTATCGTCGTGAGCTGTGACTTGTAGTGCTGGGATACGTAACGTCTTAAGTTAGAATGAGTCATGTTTGTGTCCCATTAGTGTAATTACGTGCATACCACATCTTAATTTAGTCTTAAGTTCGTGTACGCCATGACGCAAGTCGGATGGAACATCACATAACTTCACTTTAGTTATTAAGTTAATCAGCTTTAATTTGACTTATTTTTCGCTTCATTATACAGTAATTAACTATATATGTTCCTGAGTTGAAGCAGCTATTAGTTATATTTTTTAAGACTCTTGATGTACATGCCAGCATTAAAAGGTCTTTTTTTTTTCTTGATAAAAAGTCATAACGTGTGTAGTTTAGCTCTGTAAGCTTCCTTCAGTTTTACTCCGTTTTACAGTGAGCAGACGTGTAACATGCACTGAAATTATTCTTCCAGGCTTTGGTGGTTCTGACGGTAATGTGATTTAGGACTTCTCTCGGCGCCTCAGTTGTCAATATTTTTCGCAATGTTTCCCTCGAAAGTTCATTACTCACAGAAAATGGGTCAATCGGACTTCCTCCCGTCGATCAAACTTGATGACAAGGTTATATATTTTTTCTCCCTCCCCCCTCTCTCTCTCTCTCTCTTTATTAATTCATTTATTCATATGCATTCTAGCGTCATCTTGTCATTCTTATTCTGCCCGGTTGGTTGCCTCTTCGCCACACACACACACACACACTCTTGTTTTGTCTTCCTTCCCTCCTCTCTTCCATCTTTACTCAATCTCACTTCTCCTCTTTCACACTTATTCCCCTCCGTCCCTCTCTTCGTCATTCACTCTTTCCCTCCCTCCTTTCCTCCCACCCTCCCTCCTTTCCTCCCACCCTCCCTTCATTCCTTCTTTTTCCTTGTCGTACACGATCCTTTCCTCCTCCTCCTCCCACGATTTCTGTCACTCACCATTCCTCTCCTCTCCGTAACTCTCTCCTACCCTCATAATCCGTTCTTTCCTCCTCCTACGTTTCCTTGATCTCTTGTCACTTATTATAACCTTTTCCTCCGCCCCCCCCTCTCCTTTCCTCCTTCACCCTCCACCACACTCTCCCTCCCTTCATCTCCCTCACCCTCTCTTCCCCACCTTTGCTTTTCTCCACCACTCCCTCCCTCCCTCACTCACTCACCATCTCTAGGCCCACTCTGACTCATCGCTTCCTTTATGCGTGTCACGGGCAATAAGACCGGGCAGGGGATTCTTGTCTCAAGTTTTCTCTGAGTCATTATCTAGAGTGAGTTATGTGTTGGTCGTCTCATCTCTGTGTTCTGCTGGGCTCTTGTATGCTGTTGCTCTCACCACAGGGAGGGGAGACCTCTCGCTCTACAGTATGTTGAGTTGTCTGTCGTAGAGGTAAAACATCAAACTGAAATTGCGTATAAGTGCTCTTCGTTTACACACACACACACACACACACACACACACACACACACACAGCCTACACGAACCAGCTTCACCACCACCAGATGTCGTCTCACTAATTTATAGTTGTCAAAGTTTGGTCTCAATATTGACGTTCAGTAAGTATACGTCAAAAGCTGGTTTCCTTTACAGCAAATTTTTAGTTAAAACTTGATTATAAATTAGATTTAAACAAAATTATATATTTTAACGTTCAACTTGATAATTAATTCAAAAACTAAAGTAAAATTCATGCGCATTAAACTTGAAACATGAAAATTTGAAGTACCCAACACATGATTGAGCCACGATAAGTCATGTTTCATAACGTCTGCTGGAGGTTGTCTATGTGTACCTGTGAGTCTTGTCTTCCTGTAGTTGTCCTGCTGTAACCATCTGACTCAGTAGAGGCACTGTAGTTGTCCTGCTGTAACCATCTGACTCAGTAGAGGCACTGTAGTTGTCCTGCTGTAACCATCTGACTCAGTAGAGGCACTGTAGTTGTCCTGCTGTAACCATCTGACTCAGGAGAGGTACTGTAGTTGTCCTGCTGTAGCCATCTGACCCAGGAGAGGTACTGGGGACTGAGGAGAGTGTAGGGAGGTGTAGGCTGGGTTCTCTCTCCCAGGATGCTCTACAAAGCGTCACACCATCATGGTGGATAAAGTCAACCTTGAAAGTATTTATGGAAACTATATGTTAAAGTAATCTACACGTTAATGAGTCTATACACTGAGGATGTTCAAGCATCTTTCGAGCGCTTATTACTGGAGGCTGTGATAGGACATTCTGATGCCTTATATTAATGAATTTACTGATCAAAAGTGGAGGATCTGATCTGGCTTCTTGACTCTCCTGACTAAACTTGATGCTCCAAGTTTTCGCATCAAACAAGTAACTGTTGCAACCTTCCGTCTCTCAACACTGTTTCGAAATGTTGGAAAACACGTTATTAATTTCCTTTGAACTATTATGAATTATTGTATATGTTCTATATAGTGATTAAATACTTTACATACGGCCCAGTAATGTGTCACTTATTCCGTGATCATTGATGTATAAAAGCGACTCAGTGAGCAGGTCCACACAAGGGGGCCATTGGTGTAGTGTTTACTGGGGGGAGAAAGAGCCGAGGCGAGAGGAGGGGTGAACTTTTCTTTCCTCCCCTCCTCTCCCCTCCCCTCCCCGCCCCTCCCCTCCTTTTTCCTCATTAAAATATTTTTGTACATAAGAGGAGGGCAGGTATACTAGCCTTACATAATGACCCTTTGAGGATGAGGGAGGAGTTAGTCAATATGATAATAACTAGAACGTAACTCTGGTAGCAGCATGTGGCGGCGACTGTCAGGCAGCCGCTGTCAGTTATAAATACATACCACCTCCCTGCCAAGCTCTGCCACGGGAAATTAAACAGAAACTATTGAAGCTGATGACGCCTAGTTTATGTTAGTTATGGTTAGGTGGACCAACATGTGTTTCCGCTCCGACCCTCTTGTTATGCCCCGTCACGGTCTCGAGTACCTACAGGTTGTGCAACGTCATCGGCAACAACCAGCGAGAGTCCCATTGATATCCATACTTGTTTGTACCGTTAATGTAACTTATAGTGAGTTTAGAGTAACTTCATGTGTGAGATTTATTTTTCACTGATGGTTTATGATATGTGATGTTTATGATGACGTCGCATTATCTTGGTGGAGGGAAAGACTGTTTAGTCTCGTCTCCCCTCAGAAAATAAAATTATGGTCATTTTTTTGAAACAACAACTGACCTCATCTTCTGATTTACTAAGGAAGTTCCTTGATTTATAGCATAACTTAAAGAATTTTTTATTTTACTGTATTAACTGATAAGTCCCTCCTTACCACACGTACTGGTCAAATTCCCCCACCAGTGACGGGTCGTAAGCTGCTCCTCACAGAAATATATAACATTCATAAGTCGTGATGACAAACCTCTCACTTTGCCAGATATTTCTCACTCGCGCATCACTTCTGTTATAACCCCTGCAGAGTTAAGAGTAAAATATAACATCACATAATCCTGATGACATTTTACCTAATACATAATATCCAGTTATCCGCACCTCCACATCTCTGAGTTTGTCACTGTCTGTTACATATCCCCCACTCCAAATGACGCGGTAGAGTGCTTGTCAACAAAGGCAGCGTGTCCTTTGATGATGTGCGCGGTTGCTGACTCATATTTTCCTTCTAGAAGCTATAAATAAGGGAGGAACTTTCTCATTCAGGTTGGAGATAATGGCAAAAGATTTAATGTACCGCCGGGGGGGGCGGGGGGGAGGCTGAGGTAGTCAGAGGGACGTGTTCGAGACCCACCACTCACCGAGGCATCTCAGGCACGACCATCACTTGCAGTCATAAATCAAAATGTATTCACGCACAGTGGACGGAGGCTGGTGATTAAGATCTCCCTCTACCTGTTGTGTGTCACTGTTTTATTGTCGCGTTATAGTTGGTGGTAATAACAGTATATCTTGCCGTCAACATTACATTTATCTAAACAAATCATACTAATGAGGAAAGCCAGTGAGATAAGGCTTTAGGTATGTTAATATGTTTTGTTTTTTAAGTAGGGAATATTTAGCTGTATGTTTAATAAGGCGCTGCTCTAGATGGTTAATGTGTGTCGCTACACATACCACCATTCTTGTGAGTTAAAGGTTTGACGTACACACAGGCAGGCGAGCACGAGGTAACTAGCCACCTGAGGGACACCTGGACACTAAGTGCATCGAAGTGTGTTTGTGTGACCTCGACTTTAAGAGGTTAAAGAGGATAAGGTCATACCTAGCATGAGGTCACCGACACGTAACCCCAAGTTGACCCAGTGCCAAGGTTTTACACTCCAATAACTATTTTATGGTGAAATATATAGTTGCGTCAACTATCACACGTAAGTTTATCTAGGCTGCTGTGTGTGTGTGAGAGAGAGAGAGAGAGAGAGAGAGAGAGAGAGTTTAGTAAACGACATTGTAAAATTTCATGTTATGACGTGTGCATAAATAAATCTTCATAAAATACATAAATTAACCTCACCCACGAGGAGGAGGAGGAGGAGGTGGGGTGGAGATGAGGGGTGGGGCAGGATGGGGGAGGGGAGGGGCATGGAGGGAGGGAGGGGCATGGAGGGAGGGAGGGGAGGGGCATGGAGGGGAGGGGAGGGGTGTAAACACTTAGCGTTTTTTTTACAGTAACCCACTTTTTCTTTTTAATTATTTTTTATCATCACAATTTTAATTGGATCATTCCTTTGTTTATTAACGTCGTTCCGTGTTTAAACTAGGAGAGAAAATACCTTGTTCCCATACTCCCTGTCACCCCACTCTCTCCCTCCCTCTCTCGGTCAGTTTTTTCAACTCGCTGTTCCGATTTTAGCTCATAAGTCGTATTCTATCGAGCTGTTGATCTTTAAACGTGAACGAGTATGGCTGTCAGCTGTTGAAGTTTCAGATTCATTGTCGATACTCCTGGCTGGAGGTGAGTGACGCGCATGCTGTAGTGTAGGTTCTTGAGAATATTGGCTACTCAAGGGCGAGATTCGTCATGTTTAAAGTGAGCTGGTTAAAAGATTCATAAGGTTTTAGATTCAATAAAAAATTATGAAATCTAAGGTTATTTACTTTTTATAAATCGTTAATTTTAACTCTATTTACCTAAAAGATTCATAAATTTTCATAATAACTATTTAAAAGATTCATAACATTTAATATTTTATTACGTAAAATATTCAAGAGAACTTATGACACAAGAGGACTGAGGACATGTTGAGTCTCTCTTTTTCTGTGACGACACAAACACGAAAAAAATAAGTTATGTCAAATGGAAACCGAGAGCAAATTATGTACAGTCTCGTTAAAGATTCTTCGAACACTGCTGGAGACAGCTGGTAACTCAAGGCCGTTTGTTTACTATAGTACGTAGTATAATATAATAAAAAACAACAAAGCCCAACCAGTAAATTAAGCAACGGGGAACTAAGTAACCAATCACCGATCACTTTTACATTTATTCTTAATGTTTACGACGTACTATAGTAAACAAATGGCTTTAAGTTGCCAACTATCTCCAGCAGTGATCGAAGAATCTTGAACGAGACTAAGTCATGAAGCTACCAGACTTATTGTTGGATTGCTAACAAGGCTGACATACAGTATACACGTCATTTATGATCTGCTGAGCACGTATATACGACTTTCATTCTAAATTTGAGACATAGAGATGTCTTACTTGTTACGAACAGAAATAGACGGTTCTAAAGATATAATGTCATGCGTATTTTTAGCCTGTACGTATTCAAACATCTGGGTAGAAAGTGAGATTAATATATATTTTTTCACCATCTTACAAAAAGTTCCATATCAATATTTTACAAGTTTCCTCATTCTTTATAATAAAGTAATAATGTGTAATGCTTTTAGATCTATAATGCTCTACACTAACATGTAAAACTATGACTAATTTGTATCAAATCATACAACAACAAACGCTAACGGTGTTTTTTCATTAGTTCAAATTACTCATAAGGTTAAAGGCTTAAGTGTTAGTAGAAAAATATTATATACAAAAGGAGGAATTAAAAATGTCAACTATGAAGACTATAGCAATACTGTCAAATGGCTCGTTCAACACAAACAAGCGCTACCTCCGTCGCAAACTACCCATCACAACACTGTCTGGGACGCTAGTGGACCAGCAGTCTCCTAGTGCTAGTCGAGGTCTGAAACACATTAGACGTGTTATTGTAGCAGTGTGTTAAAATAACCGGATATTTGGGAGATATGAACATCGACGACACTATACTGGTATGTGTATCTATATAATGGTGTATCTTGATGACGTGGGAGTGAATATTTTTTAATGTAGACGATTTAACTTAGAATAAAGTTTAGCTGAACATCGAAATTTACGGAAAATATGTCTAAATTATAACGTGATTTGAAATACGCAACATCTTTACTCGTACTTGTTTAGCATATAGAAAACATAACATTAAATTTGTACATTATATCATGATAACTAATCCCTGGCAAAGAGACCTACACCATAAATAAACAAGCCAAAACACCAACCTTAAATTTACCGGCTAAACTAACTCACTGATAATATGTATTTTAGTAAGGTTTATTTCGTTCCTCTGGCTATCACGAATGTTAAGAAACAACCTCGCCCTGTATGTGTCCAGTGTATATAAATTATTTAGGTCTGTTTGTAGTAGTTATTTTCTATGCACTTAAGGAAGGATGTTTGGCTTTGGGCAAGAACACAGACATGCTAGAAATGTTTGTTTACATTGTTATTTGGATTTAGCCTAGTTATCACCTTGGTCGTTCACATAATTAGGTGTATGCACCCACATACATACATACATAATGGGTGCGGATTCACGAATAGTCGTGCGATGAATAGTTCTCATAAAACGATAAAAATTAACATGAGAGATACATTTAAACTCAACGTCAACTAGATACGTTCCCCTGGCATCTGCTCCGAGACAAAATTAAGGTAAAGAATCTCTCTAACAAGCAGTCCGCTGGTGAGTGAACTTATCGATAGGCTATTTATTCTAGTTCTGTAAATTAAGCACCGCCCACATTCTCTCATGTGATTGGTAGGTTCTTGCCATCGGTAATTCTTAGTTTCAAGCCTATTTGGTCAGACTCGGCGGTTGTCAGTCAGGATGGAGGCACGGGGGGTGCTAAGCTTTGTCGAGCAAATAGTCACTTGTTAGCGGCTATCCCCACAAATTTCAATAATGGACTGCCTAGTCTTTGCTGGTTCTACTTAGATTATAATAAGTATTGGTAGATTGTAGCATACAAAAAATATCCACATACTGTAAATGTTGCAGTTCAGAAGCGTCTGGCAAATCGCTCCTGTCACTATCAATCTGAATGAATTTAGTAACTTTGCATTGTACTGTATACAGAGATTTGACAATATTAAATTACTTGTCACTATATATCGCGGTCCTACACAAAATTAAGTAAAAAATTGGGAAATGTATTTCGAGGCTTGGAAAAGTATGAGACAGCCACAGGAGTGGTCTCATGAGCAACCTTCATCTGGCACCAGCGACTGATACTTCTTCCATTAGATCCATCTCATTATACTTAATTATAGTTTTCGTAATGATTATATGAAGCCTACAAGGGAATATAGCCAATATATAAATTGCACTTGACAGATTTAAATAAAATTTTCTTGGTTATTAATGTTAAATTAGTACTTTTTTTTTTTTTTTTTTTTTTAGGTTAAGGTGGGGAAAGGATGGAAGGCATGCTGGGGCTCAAGGCACAGCCAGACATGAGGGATGGAGAAGTCACGACAGATAGTCATGGGGGGGAAAGGTTGGAAAAAGTTTAATGAGTTAAACAGAGGGGGACGACACCCCTTGTTTTACATATTACAGAGTTTGTTGGCTAACTAAGCTAACCTAGGATTTAGGATGAGGTTGCACAATGGTTACTTTAGTAGACAATGACTAGTTTGATTTTACAATTGCATGTTTATTAAAATCGTATACTGTATTACGTTATGGACTCACTAGATTGTGACTTTTTAAATGTGAACTTATATCATCTAAGTTTTAATCTAAGGTGGATCACTGTGGCGGACATAGATGGGTCGCGGGTTGGGTTGTTGTAGTGCGTAAAACTAGTACAAGAGAATATTAAAATAGCAAGGTGGTGTGACATGCCTGACGTTGTATACTCCTCCATACAAATGTTTGCCGATGACACCAAGTTTTTCGGGAAAGCAAGAACCAAGCGGACTGTGAAGAGCTGCAGAAGGATCTCTGTGAGCTCAAGAATGGTCGAAGAAATGGCTGCTGAGATTCAATGTCACGAAGTGTAAGGGGATGTGCCTGGGGCGTACCAACGGTAAGGAGGCGTATCATATGTCGCAACGGGATGAAGAAACTGCACTATTTGAGACTGAAAGTGAGAAGGACCTAGGTGTGTATGTTGACAATGAGCTGAAGTTCTCGGGCCATTGCGAGAAGAAGGTAAATCAGGCAAATAAATTGTTGGGTCTTATAAGAAGGTCGTTCAGATATCTAGACGGTCCGTCCCTCGTAACGATCTTCAAGAGTGAAGTGCTTCCCCATCTGGAGTACCGTCACCCCATCTGGTCCCCGAGATATGCTAGGGACTGTCAGTTGGTTGAAAATGTTCAAAGGAGGGCCACCAGACTGGTGCCTGCCCTTCGGCACCTCAGCTACCCTGAGAGATTGGAGCGCCTGAACTTACCTACCTTATACTACAGACGGGCATGGGGTGACCTAACTGAGGTGTATAAGCATCTCAAGGGGCACTACTCAGTCGAGTGTCCTTACTTGGAGCTGGCGGGCGCTCGCCCCACAAGGGGTCACAGCTCAAGATTGAAGAAACCGCAGGTCCAGAAAACTGTGAGGGCAAACTTTTTCGGAGTGAGGGTTGTAAACTCTTGGAACAATCTGCCAGAAAGTGCTGTGACGGCACCGAGTGTAAGCTCTTTCAAGACCAGACTTGACCAACACTGGAGCAGGTTCAGGTACATTCAGGAGTTGGTGTATGCCCAGTACTTGCCAACAGTGCGTAACAGAGACGTGACTAATCGCCCAAGCGGCTAACGAGCCGATCAGTGGTGAAGAGGATAAAAGTAAAAAAAAAAAAGTGTAAGCGGTCTTGATCTTTGTTGTGGCAGCCATAACAGCAGCGAGTCACAAACACAACACAACACCAGTTAGGTTAGTGTCATTATAATTGTGGTGCTATTTTTTACTTTTTTGTTCTCTATCTCTCAAGTGCGTTCTACATCCTTCAGTTATTGGAATATTGATCGTGCAAGCTCAGTGAATACTGGATGTATATTCCCTTCGAAAACTAAAATAAGAACCCGTCATGCTGTGCACGTGCTTCTTCCAAATCAGGCAAAACGAATCTACCAAACCCAACTTAACTTAATTAGAAATCTTCAAAGATCGTTAAGTTTGGTTCGTTGTTGTTATAATGTCATCACTGTGCTTCAACAACAAAGGTCTTTAATGCGAGTAATACACTAGTCCAACAACATAAAAGATATGATAGAACTCTGTCGGCTCGTTCGTTTTGTCAGTTTTAATAGAACTTCCTTATACTACGTAAATTTAACGTGTTTCTTACGTTAATAGAAAAACAAATTACTTCCACTTGGCCCACAAATCGGTTTAGACTTAAATTTTAGGGAAACTTAGATTACGATTTTTTGTCTTTGACACAGGATACGTTCGAATTTTCAGGTAATAAATAAGTTTTATTTAATCAGTAAAATTCATCCGAATGGTAATTTTGCCCGATATATCCTGTAATCTATTACCAATTTATGTTAACCCTGTAATTAGTGTGTATTAAATACTGATCAGATCACTTCTAGATAAAACTACTCCACCTATAAACTGTAGCATGACTCCGGAAGCAAAATGAAGTGACAGGAACTGAACACAAAAACACGGTACCAGAAAGCGACACCCGTCTCCCCCAAACCTCGAGAAATTGAGATCACAAACCCAAGATTTGGCTGCTTGAACGTACGTAAAACTGGTCAACACATACTTGAGAGAGGTGGTTGGGCAGGACTCCAAGTTAACTCTCTTCTTAATCTTGGAAACCCTTTGTCTGCTGAGTTTTATATGACAAGAAAAACCTTCAAGTGAGCATTCTTAGTTTGTAATGGTTGGTTTGTGTGGGTATGTGTGCTTCACCTTTTTAAAGGAAATATTTTCGCTACATAAAGTAAGTTTTGTACATTAGAAACTACATACAACCAGATATCATGTTTATTCCTAATTTATGTGTGACCTTCTGTGTGTGTAAGAATTGTTGTGAACTGAGCAATAAGAATTTGTACGCGAAAACAATAGGAATAGGGTTAAGCTAATGTATATAGTAGAACGTTAATTATTCTTTATTAAATAAGAACCAGACGCTAGTGAAGCCATTCGTTCGTGTTGTTGTTAAATATAAAACATTGCGACTTCAATTTACACTTGATCAGCTGAAGCGGTTAGGAAATGTGTAGTTTTCAATGACAGTGACAGACCAAAACCTGCCGGACTGTGGTGGACCTATAGGCTGTGTCCAAATACCTCCTCCGTAATATTGTTTCATGATAGATTCATCGATGGAAATATTATAAACTTATTATTTTTAACAGGAAGTTATGACAAATATCGGATGGTAAAAGTTTAATTTTTTGTGGTGACGCACAGACATTGGCTAGGCAAAAGTGATATTATTGTTCAAGTGAACAAAAGCCACGAATACAACAATATGGTAGTTTTACTGTTCACGTGAGACAAGGATATTGTCTGAGGTGGGCATATTTTGGTAGTTTTAGAATTTAGATAATGACTTGTGTGAATCATCGTAGTGTAAAAGTGAAGATTGCATATTTGGGCAATTCTGGTGATTGTTTGTAAGAGATTTTTAACCGGCAATTGCTATGTTTTACGATGAATGTCCCTTGTCACAAGAAATAGGATTACACCTGTTTGACTAAGAAAAAATCGTAACAAAATCACGTCAAAATTCCTCATAAGATTACCTTAACTAGAAACATTGCTAAATGAACTTTATCTAGTAAAGTTAGTGAACGTTTGTAGTAAAGGTCGAGTGTCACCAGTGTTGTGGAAGTTATTTTTTGTTTTATATCTTAACCAGTTAGGTTATTTCTAAAATCCTTAGCTGTGATATATGTTCTTTATCAGGATTTTTGCGACAATGAAGTCAGGAAAGGGATTCTCAAATAATGTTTATACATTAAATTTTCTATCTTAAAAAAACAAAAGACATATCACTACCTAATTTGAAGTTACGGCACAAATATGAAACCTAAAATGGCGTTGAAATTTTACCGGGACTGTACTTATAAATCGATGCGATTTTTAATATTTGGCGAGAAAAAAAAGTTGTTTTAGTGTATGACTTAATATACGGGCCCTGAGAAGTGGCTAAAACGAGAAATAAATTATCCCGAGGACAAGTAGGCGAGTGTCCCTTATTGTGAAGGTAAAAGTCTTACAGTACTTTTCAAGAGTTAATAATATTTAGGTTTAGAAAGACAAGTGAAGACCTGACGGAGGAGATTGAAGAGATGAGTGTGTGTGTGTGGAGTTGGTCGCATATTTGCAGAGGTAGCTAGGAAATCCCGGGTGGAGGGATAGCAACAGAAAGCAGTAATAAGGAAATGCAACATAAACTCACGCTGGCACTAAAGCTATCAGATCAGTTGTGGCAGAAAGCAGCAGCTGACAGGAGGTTGAAGAAAATATTCTTTCTGGTACTTGAGGCCAGGAGTGTGACGAGGAGGACCAGGCTTTGTGGACACTTGCTATAGATACTGATAGTGTTGAGGGCGTGCGTGTGAACCTTAGCTACTGTAGGTACTGATAGTGTTGTGGGTAACATGGGGACATCAACACACAGAAAACGGCGTAGAAGATTGGTGCTATAGAAGTGTTAGAAGCGGTGGGAAAGGACTGAAACAAAAAGTAGAAACACACACACACACACACACACACACACACACACACACACACACACACACACGTCCTAAATTTGTGAAGCAGTATACTGAAGTGAATCCTGGACCTCCACAATAATCACAGCGCTTTATATTATTTAAATCATCTGTACACGAACGAATGAAATTGCTCGCGCAGAAAGAGCAGTAATGTGTGTATTAAGTGCGGTAGCAGAGTGAATAGAGCCCTCTCCTGTTTTTAGGGTCGCTGGTTTTAGCCCGAGACATTCCCAGAGCACTCAACTGTGAATAAATATCTTAAGTTTAGTCAAGGAAAGTGAAAGCGATGGATTGCTATGCCGACCACGTACAGAAAATGCCTCTACAGTTTGTGTGTTGTATCCGCACTGTTCTCGCGACACTCACTCTCGTAACATATCCAATTTTCATTTTTTTTTGTGATAAGATTCAAATTTTATGCATTAAAGGGACATATTTGTTTGTATAATTCAAGAGTGGTTCCGCAACATGAATTCCTGGGCGTGCTGCAATAAACCCTCCTGCCAACACCTATTTTGGTGTTTGCTCAGCGGGATTTGATGTTGTTGCATTATCCAGCTTTTGTGCCGTTACAGCGACTGAGTAGGTCGTTATCTGGCAGATCTGAGAGTAAGGTTATATACGTCTCTCTCTCTCTCTCTCTCTCTCTCTCTCTCTCTCTCGTATTTCTTAGTCAGTCTCTTGTATTTCTCGTTTTTTTTCCTCTTAATTCGCTCATTCTCCGTCATTTTATTTTGTTTCTATTATTTTATTTGTGCCCTTTATTGATTTCTTTAATTCATGCTAAATTTTTTATTGTCTTTTTTTGTATGTTTTTTTTATTCCTCGTTCGTTTACCTGTTCTCCTGTTTCTCTCTGCTTTATCTATCTTGTCTTTTTATACTGTAGTGGACTTCTCCCCTACAAACTGCGTAGCAGTCACCACCTGCTATCACATTCCAACGTGCCGTTGCCTAGCAACAAAACTATTCACCGGCGACTTCTCGGGTTTTCCCAACATGACTCATAGCGGCTGCTGGGTATATAACCTCTGTCTCTCCATTGAGATTCATTCTGACCATTCTTCTTGAACAAGCAACACCTCCTCCTCCGCCGCTGCCTGGCGGCCCCTCGCTTCTCCTCGCCTGCCTGGCGGTCCTCTCTCCCGCCAGCGAGCATGGCGACCCACCAGCTGTCCTTCTCTGAGCTTCCTCACCAACCAACTCTCATTCTGGTCCATCTTCCTGAACACTCAACACCTCCTCCAGCAAGCTCCTAGCTATCCAGCATTCATTCAACCAGGAGGCCAGCAACAGGCAACATCTTCTCTAACGAAGCTCCTGCACATCTACCTCCTTCAACACGCTACTCACCGAACGTCTTCTACTGAGCAGCTCCCCACCACACGGCATCTCCAGCACCAGACTGTCTTCATATAACTTATATATTATACAAGAAAACCACATTAGAGTTTCCTTCCATCCTGAGTGCTAGACAACATTAATATCTCGATACCCCTACAATACTTTTATAATTGTTAATTAAGAAAAGTGGTAGTTGTAGTGAGAAAATTAGGTCAGATGGAGTGGGAGATGGAGTGGGAGGACCATGGCGAGAGGGGGAGGAAAAGGATAAGAAGAGTTAAGGGGGGTGGGAAGGAGAGGGGAGGAAGGAAGGAAGGAAGAGATAATTTTTTCCACGATCAAAAATTTCCAGATCTATTTTTTTTCGATTTTAAACGTTTCCACGATTATCTTTCGCTATCAGAAAATAGTCATACACTATATTTTTTCGCCATGTTTTCCTAATATTTCACTTAGAATTCAACCGGGCGTAGCTAAAATTCCTATTTATTTATTTATTTATTCTCCAGTACGCGACGGGGCACCGGGGGTTGTTGATCGTAGTAACCTCCTGTAATTTTATGACTCGCCTTCACCGAGTTTCGTTTCGGGTAGGGTTCACTTTTTTATTGTCTCCTAAGTACTTATTTATCTGTTTATGTGGATTATGAAACAAAACTAGACTATTTTGTAATGAACGGTATCAGTTCCTATAGTTTCTAACGGTAAATTGATTATTATGATTTGTCTTATGGTGAAATAAAAATTGGGTAAGTTGCGCTCAGTCAACGTCAGTTCGGAGGTTAACCGCCTCAACTGCCCATTGTATTTACGGAATTGTGATATAATGAAACTAGTTTATTTAGGAAAAAAACAGTGATATTTCATTAGTTTTTCTACTTGCAAATAAAACTTCACATTTTCTTGATATCATTCGTGTGTACTCCTAAAGAAAGATTAGGTAAAACCAGTATTTGTTTTTTAAGCCTACGTTATAATTTTCATAGTTATAGTAACATTAAATAAAATAAATTTACACAGATGAAACGCCTTTTTTTCCATAGTTTTTAGTTATACTTGATAGCTTTCATGTTGAGATTATGTCAAGTAAATTCTCTCAAGTGACAAAGGAAAACCACTCACAAGTGGCCGTCGTTTTAGTGCATCAAAAGAGCCACTATGTTATTTTTTAGGTGTGTGTGTGTGTGTTTAGTTGTGTTGTGTGTGTGTTTAGTAGTGTTGTGTGTGTGTTTAGTAGTGTTGTGTGTGTGTTTAGTAGTGTTGTGTGTGTTTAGTTGTGTTGTTGTGTCTGTTAGTTATCGTGCCACCTTTGAACCCTTACGATGATCCCATATCCCCATAAGAGTATCCAGCACCATGAACTCACAAAACCAGCCACATTTTGTTCTTAGTACTCAGGTGAACTCATCCTATACTGCTGAAGAGTGTTAGCATGGTGTGACCTGCTTCGTTTAACATGAGGCTACTACAATCACAGCTGGAGGCACACACAAATACCTCAAAACTTGGGATATTTTATTATTATTTTTATTTTTGCTTGCAGGTGTCTTGAGCCGTCACACATACTGAGAAAGGTGTAGTCTTATATATATATATATATATATATATATATATATATATATATATATATATATATATATATATATATATATATATCACTGCTTTTGATTATTGTTTGTATATATGTACCGTATTGTATCGACAAACATAAAGGTGATTATACCGCACAAATTTGGTAGCAGTTCCTTATATACTGATGATTTTACCAACACACCCATTAAAGGTAAAGTGTACATACTGTACAGCAAAAAAAATGATGGCAGTTCTTTTTCATATACCGAAACGTACAACACCTCAACTAAGGAAGGTGTACACGTACCTGAGAACTGAGTAACTTTCTTGCTATAAAGAACTAAAACTGTACCCACACATGTGGCCAGGAAGACGTTTTTATGCGTCGTCTAGATATTTACGGAATTGTAAATGTTTGGGTTATACGAGCGGGTACACCCACCCTGGAGGCCGTCTTCCTCTGTTTACTGTTTGGTGAACCAACAAACATTTTTTTTAACCCTTTGAGTCCTGAAGGGTTAAATCATCGTCGTCAAAGGTGAATTGAATATGAATTATGACAGATACTGGAAGGAGGATTTTGAAAGTGAAGAGTTTGTCATTTAATAGCTGTATAGTTTATAGAGATGTTGTGGAAGGAGAAAATGGACAGGTAGTTAAAGGGAGGGAGAAAGAAAGAGGGGGGAGCGAGAGAGAGGAGGAGGAAGGAAGGAAGGAAACAAACGAGAGAGAGAGAGAGGAATTACAGGTAAGGGGAGAGAAGACAGGTAAGTTCATGTATCTTTGGGTATAACTGAAATAGGAAGAGGAGAGGCAAGGCAGGTGGTGTGTGTGTGTGTGTTGTTCGTCTCGTGTCATCTCAAGGGCGAGGAGAAAAACAGCACTGGCGAGGGTTTTTGTGTGTTGGGGTATACACTCGCCACCACCGAGCTCCCTCCACCTGGGGACGGGGTGGAGGGCAGGAGGCCATATAAGGGAGATTGACACATTAAAAAACATCGGATTTAAGAAGTGTGGGGAAGGAGGTCATACCGTCAAATTGAGACAGGTTACAAGGATGCCGTATTACTCCCTCTCATCGACCTCTCTGTCCCCACTCATCCACCCCCCCCTCTCTCTCTCTCTCACTCCTCTCTTTCTGTGTATATGTTTATATTATACAGTAGCTCTGCTGTTTTTATATCCCAGAAAGAGTGAGGAGAGTGATAATCTTGTCTCTGTTTCTCCTCCCCAGGTCATTTTTGTCACAGGAGGGAATACATGTGTGTAACTACACTACATCCATCGTCGGCAACCACAACAATATAAAACACACACACACACACACACACACACACACACACACACACACACACACACACAGTAAATATATAGAATACCTCCCTGCTGGCTGGTTTATTTCCACCTTTTTTGTCACATAACTCCCACGTCACGTAGCCTCACCCTAATCAGGATGAACTAAACACACCTGCTGAAGAATGTTCCTCGGTGATCGGGATTTTAAGTACACCTGGTGATGGATGATCCTCGTTAATGAGAGACACGCTCGTTCTCTGTACAATGGTTTGGTTACTTTTTCATAAGAGGTAATAAAAAGAGACTTATGAATGAATGGTTGTCTCTGTGCGCGTGAGGACTTGGACAATACAATAGACGAATATGACTCAGGTTCAGGGATAGGGAGTTTGTGTATATGTGACTTGTGGGGTTTAGGTTAGGTTAAGTTAGGTTAGGTTAAGTTAGGTTAGGTTAAGTTAGGTTAGGTTAAGTTAGGTTAGGTTAAAGTTAAGTTAGGTTACATTAGGTCAAGTTAGATTAGTTTAGGCTAAGTTAGATTAGTTCAAATAAGTTAGGCTTGTTTATGTTAGGTTAAGTGACCCGAGTTAATTATCATTGATATTATGAGACACTAGCTTACTGCAGACTCGGTGACCTGGAGTACTGGTGTTTTAATTATGGCAGGCTCTTGACCTTTGACCCTTGATCCTTGACCTTTACTGCTAATGACTCAAGAAAGGTAAAAGTTATAATGAGTCATAATACTAATGGGGCCTACTCGTAATGGGTCACCGTATTAATGGTTCTCTCTCCTAATGGGTCACATTATAAATGATTCTCTGTCCTAATGGGTCACCGTATTAATGGGTCTATGTCCTAATGGGTCACCGTATTAATGGGTCCCAGTCCTAATTTTACAGCTTTACCTAATGTCAGGTCATGAGGAGCGTCACAATAATAATTCCAGTAATAGTAAAATGATCTTATTTATCTCACGTTACAGGTAAATAATGGAGATGGCGTAAGGTATTCCGCCGCCACATCACCTGCGGTAAGTTGTGGGGCACCAGACGTACACACACACACACACCTGCTGGGGGAGAGGGCCCACCCAAGTACCGGCCGTCGATGGGGTAAGTGAAGACTCTTGTGTAGCCAAACTTTGAGAAACTTGAAGGACAAATTGTCAGTTTGTGTAGAGTAACACCTCCTAAGTTAACAGTGTGGGAAGTTGACTCGTGAACAGGTGGGTGATGGTAATAAGGAGGTGCCATTCAACAGCAGGGTGACACTGTAGTCGGTGCTCCTCAACAAGGGGTGCCATTGAATAGGTGGGTACAGTTTAATTGATGGGCAACTCAAGTGAGTGACACTCAACAGAAGGTGCCATTCAACTGGGAGTGCGACTCAACAGATGATTGACACGAGGGATGCCACTCAACGAGGGTGACACAAGGTAATGCCACTCAACAAGGGGGTTACACAAGAGGGGTGCCACTCAGCAGTTGCGCTACACAACAGACGGGTGCCACTCAACAGGTGGGTGACTACAGGAGGTGCCACTTAACATGGGGTCCCAGTCAACAAGTACGTGATACAACAGGGTAGTGCCACTCAACAGTGGGTGGCCTGACCTGAGGTATTGTCAACCCCACAACCACACACACTTGGCCTTGAGGGTCGTCAGATGTGAGTCGAGGTTTCATCAGTAAACTCATGAAGTGTTTACGGTCGTCGTGAGATGGATCGAGGGGGAGGGGAGGGGATGGGTAGGGGTGTGGGTAGGGGAGTGAAGAGAGGAGGAGGTATAGGGAGGGAAAAGAGGACGAAGGGAGGTAGAGGAAGGGGATGAGGTGGTGGGGAAAAGGAGAGGTGGTAAGGGATGGGAGGGAGGTGGTAGGATGGGAGGAGGTGAGGGGAGGAGGGAGGAGGAGGAGGTCGAGAAGAAGAGGAGATAGAGGGAAAGGGGGAGGAATAGAGTGTGGGCAGAGAAGGAAGGAGGAGGACGTTGTAGTAGTAAAAAAGAGAGGGGTCCTGTGTGTAAAGGGGTTGTAAATAAACACACTCTCTCTCTCTCTCTCTCTCTCTCTCTCTCTCTCTCTCTCTCTTCATGATTCAACCAATAGACTTAAATTTAATAGCCTCACTAATAGGTTGGTGGGGATGGGTAATAGCAGTGTTAGTTTGTTATTCAGCTAGTTGCTTGGGTTGGAGGTCCGGGCTAGTAGTACTTTTTTTTAATAGCATAGAGTGAGTTAGGTGTTGTAGTAGGATTTGAGTTATGTTAATGTTTCCAGGTGTCCCTCCTCCTCCTCCTCCATTCCTTCCTTCACTTTTTCCTCTTTTCCTTCTCTCTTCACCTTTCCTCTCTCTTCCTTCTTTCTCCATCACCTTCTTCCGTCTCTCTTCCTTCTTCACCCTTCCTCTCTTCTCCTCTCTTTCTCCATTACCCTCTTTCCTCGCTCTTACTTCATCTTTCCTCTCTCTCTCTCTCTCCTCTCTTCCTTCTTCACCTTCCCTCTCTCTTCAGGTGCGTCGCCAGAGATGTAATTACCACAATCAATCCCTCCTCCTCCTCCTCCTCCTTCTCTTTCTCCTCCTCCATCTCTTATTTCAACACCTTCTCCATCTCCCCTTCTTCTCCTCCTCACATTTCTACTTCGTTTCCTTTCACCACTCTATCTCTTGTTACCTTCTTCCTCCCTACCCTATCCTACTCTACTCTACTCTACTCTACTCTACTCTACTCTACTCTACTCTACCACCGGGGAAGGTCCCATCCCTCACTACCCCTTCCTCCTCACCCCTACCCCCTTACTACCCCCTTTCTCTTCACCTCCCATCACCTCTTCAGCTTCCTCCCCCTTCACTACCCCTTCCTCCTCATCCCTCACTACCCCTTCCTCCCCACCCCTCCTCTCCTTTCTCCCCACCCCTCACTCCTCCTTTCTCCCCATCCCTCCCACTCATCCTTCTCCCACCCTCACTCCTCCTTTCTCCTCCAACCCTCACTCCTTCTTTCTCCCACCCCTCCTCCTCCTTTCTCCCCACCCCTCACTCCTCCTTTCTCCCCCCCACCCCCTCACTCTCCTTTCTCCCCACCCTTCACTTCCTCCTTTCTCCCCACCCTTCACTCCTCCTCACCCCAGTAATATTGCGGCACACGACACCTTTGTTTTGTCCCATTGTTTACCGGACGCAGCTCTTTAACCTGTTATTTGCCACTTCTCAGAGCGGTGGGGGACGGTGGCAGGGTGGTGGTGGTGGTGGGCAGGGTGTTGGTAAAGAGGGAAACAGGTGGTGGTAGGAAGATGTGTGTGTGTGGAGGGAGAGAGAAGAGAATGAAAACTATAAATGGAGAGAGGGTAGGAAGGAGGAGGAGGAGGAGGAGGAGGAGGAGGAGGTGTAGGAGGAGGAGGAGGAGGTTGATGAAGTCGAGAAACTGATGAGTCACTGTTGAAGTACACAATCACAGCCACACATCTTCAGTACACGTTCTTCCCTTAAGTCGAAGTTCTTATCATTCACCTCCTTTCCTTGAATTTCTTGATTATGAAGTTTTGCCCCCCGTCTCTCTCTCTCTCTCTCTCTCTCTCTCTCTCTCTCTCTCTCTCTCTCTCTTTCCTTCTTTCTTTCTTTATATTTGTCTGTCTGTCTTTGTCTGTCAGTCAGTCATCTTGTCTGTCTTTTCTCTATTCCTTTGTTTCCTTCTTTCTCTCTCTTTCTCTCTCTCTCTCTCTTCCTCTCTCTCTCTCTTCCATCGACAACCACCCCCACAGCACACAACTCACTACATATAAGACACCTTCACCTGTCACCAGAATTCACCTGTTTTTACCTGCAGTATCTGAGTAAGTTTAGCCTATATACTGTACAGGTGTTGGTATGAGTTAGCGGTCACACCATCCCCTAGTCCATCAAGTTGTTACCAAAAAAAAATATTGTATTGTCTTTGAGATTTAAACAACAAGAGAGATATTTTGTTTGTTTAAAAAATCATCTTTGCGTTTGCTTATTAATCGTGCATTGAGGGTTAATTGGGGGGGGGGGGGTTGATTTGTAATGGGATTATATAAGGGCGTAGATCCCACTTTCACCTCTATAAGATATAGGTGTGTTTGTCCCCACAGCAGCACACAAGGCCGCCGTACTGTCAACAACACGGGCAGGGAGAAAATGCGGGCGGGAAAATAAGGCTTAAGAAAATGCGTTGCTCGAAGGAGACTTTGTGAGAAATTCCCCCAAAGTTTCCTTTAGGTACTTGAGGTCGTGAAAAGAATCTTCCCACCATGGCGGATGTTATAATTTCTTACCTATTATATCGTACAGCACAGGTATCATAGAGCAGTGTCGCCCGTGTGATGTTGTAATGTGTGTTGGTGTATCATGAAGGTAGTCATTGTTCTTGTTATTTTCTCCTTAATTCCCATTTTACTCCACCTACGGATTAGGTCTTAAAACACTGTAGAATTAAGCTTCTGTTTTAGTCTTTACTTATACAACTCTCATATATATTTCAATAACAATAAAGTCCTTCTATCGAGCAGATGTGGGTAAAAAAAAATGATGAAACAGTTGGATGATCTGGTAAAGCCTGGCTCGTGAGAACATGTGATTAACTCCGAGAAGAAGTTAGGAGAGAGGAGCAAACACCACACTGGGTCTCGCCTCGTCTGCTTGTCTTAATCCGTCTCTTAAGTATGGAAATTAATGCAGCGGAGGATGGCTGATGTACGAGGCTGTCACTTAAGTCTGAAGACACCATAGACCCCGTGAGTGATGAAGCCAAACTCGCCCTCGACTCCTTCCCTTCCACCCTTCCCCCTCCCTCCCTTTCCCCCTCTCTCTCCCTCCCTCTCTCCCTCCTTCACACACGTCCAGACATTTATATTAATCTTGAGCCA
This sequence comes from Homarus americanus, assembly GCF_018991925.1. NCBI lineage: Eukaryota > Metazoa > Arthropoda > Malacostraca > Decapoda > Nephropidae > Homarus > Homarus americanus. The sequence continues at coordinate 1,273,239 of NW_024748747.1, forward strand.
ATTGATACACTTTCCGAGTTTGTTTACATGGCAGTAAAAGGTGATCACTTAATGTGCTTGAATGATTTTATGAGATTCATTTTAGTTTTTTTGTGTGTGTGAAAGTTGACTTTAATTATGGGGGTGAGGAGAGTTTAGTTTGATGGGCCTCTCTCTCTCTCTCTTTCTATTTTTTCTCTTTCTCTCATCCTCAATACTTATTTATCCTCTCCGAAAGCACATTCATCCACCACCGTCCCTCTCTCTCTCTCCCTCCTTTCCCCACTAAGGAGCTCAGGTTCTCATTTCCTTTTTTTTTATTTTTTTTTTATTTTATTTTTTTAAGGGTATTAGCCCACCCGGGCACAGGTCACTGACCCACATCAGGGCCTGGGGGGGGGAATGTAATAATAATAATAATTCATAGTAAATAAAATTTATATTAAAAAAAAACTAAATAATGAAATAGTAATGATAATAATATTAATACCAACAATGTAAAAATAATAATAAAGAACCATAAAAAATTACAAGAAAAAAAAGATCAATGGCGAGAAATGATATATGTATGTTGTGTTGTCAATAGTAAGAGAAAAAATTGAGACCCTGCAATTGTGTGTAAATGAGGCAGAAAGTCAGATCAGCAACCTGGGACTTGGTCACAATTGTTGTGATGCCATATGGCAGCAGGGTCTACCATTAGACAACACATTATGCTTCCAATACCTTCCCAGGCGGTAGTACCTCCCTGTTTGGTAGCTGCCTACTACCTAATAGCTCAGCTCAGCCATGTCAATATTGTTATTATTGTCCGCTCTGTATCTGAAATTTTCTAACTAAATAAACTGTTTCAATATCAATGATTGTCTCCTGTACTCAATAGATTTTCACATATATGACGGGTCACCCTGTCAAGAAGGCGGCTGGCTGGCTCCTTATGCTGGTAGCTTCCCTTCCTCACTCTCTGTCTTTCTCTCCCTTCCTCCTCCCCTCCCTCCTTCCCTCTACCCCCACCACTCTTGTGGATGGATGGGTCCTCGGAGGATCAAACAACGACGGTGGGTTAAAGGTCGCTCGTATTGACAGGTGTTTTGTTTGTGTGGGGGTGGTGGGGGTCTGAGTGGTGTGGGTGGTGGGGGTCTGAGTGGTGTGGGTGGTGGGGGGAATATGATAATGGTGATGTTGACGCCACCATCACCAACCTGGAAGTATCGGTGGAACGGTTGAGGAATCCCCCTCTGTGAGTACGAGGTATTTTAGTACCTTTCGAGTATGAGTTGCTCTAGGTCCTTGAGTACGAGGATCCCGGGTCTTCGTGTACTCAAGGGACCATTGTTCTCGTTACACTGAAAGGGGTTAGGTGAGAAGGTAGGGAGGAGGGGGAGATGGAAGGTTGAGGTGCAAGGAGAGGAAAGGGAAAGGAAGGAAGGGAAGGGAAGGGAAGGGAAGGAAAAGTGGCGATGTATTGGAAAGGTTGCGGAATTGTTTTAAAAAGATCATCATGTTGAACTTGGCGGGTTGAATAGAAGCCACACACCCACAGGTCGGTGAGGGAGGGATAAGGGGCAGAGGGTGAGGAGGGAGGACAGGGGAGGAGGAGGGCAGGGGTGAGGAGGAGGGTTTGGGAGGTGTTGAGGAAGGAGGGAGGGGGCGTGAGAGGAGTGGGGGAGGGGGTGTGGGTGTGGGTGTGGGGGGGAGGGAGGTATGTCGAAGGAATGAGGGAAGGTCACGCCCCAAGGGACTCCTCTCCGAGAACCAATGGGAGTAACATTAAACAGGGCAGTTTTTCTCACCGTAATGTTGGAGGCAAAGACGACCTCCCCGACCTCCCCGGAGTAAGATTATATCAAGTGACATACAACGCTCACTGGTGTAACTTAAAAATGCCGCCTTCCAGATGGTGTGAGAGAGAGAGAGAGAGTCATGTCTCTCCTCTCTCTCTTTCAATGCCTCTTTCGCTCAACTTTCTGTCATCTCCTCTCTCCCCTTTCTCTCTTCTTTGTGTCTGCCTGTCTATCTCTATGCATTTTTCTCCCCCCCCCTCTCTCTCTCTCTCTCTCTCTCTCTCTCCACAACACAAGACCCGGCCACCAGTACTACGAGTTCCACATTTTTTCTTTTGACGGGGTTTGCAATCTTCCACTGTCTCTCTTATCTCTGCCTCTTTTATCTAGGTTTTTCTTATCTCCGTCTTTTCTCTATCGCTGTCCTTTCTCTATCGCTGTCTCTTATCTCTAGCTGTCTCTTCTCTCTTTGTATTTTATCTCTCTCTCTCGTTCGTGTTTCGTAAACATTGTGTGTCGGTGTGTAAAACTAGGAGTATCGAGGCTACCATTAACCATGTACTAGCTACTTTGGACTGGCCATGTTAACCGAATGGACGACAGTAGACTGCCAAAGCAGCTACCTTACAGTCACCTAACGAATAGTAAACGTAACGCTGGCGGGTAACGGAAAAGGTATAAGGATAGTCTTAAGACAAACCTGAAAAAGTGCCAAATCGACCCCCTCACCTGGGGGACGATCACTCCACACCGTAACGCTTGGAGGAGCACCACACGAGAAAGTGTCAATACTTTCGAGCTAGCCCGACTGCATACCGAGGCAGACAAACGCCAGCGTCGGAAAGACGCTGCTACCGCCCCTCCCGCACTAGATGTAGCCCTCCACACGTGCAACATATATGGACGACTCTGCCGGTCCCGTATCGGCCTCTCGAGTCACCTCAGAGCTCACCAACGAAGATGACATCCTGAATTACTCATATCATTGTATCATAGCTGGATGATCGTCATACTTGATTCCGAGTGACAGCAAAGTAGTAGTAGTAGTAGTAGTGTGTGTGTGTGTGTGTGAATACATAAGTTTATCTGGCTTTTACTTACTGTACATATCTCTCTACACATATTGACAGATGTTACCGAGTACCATGTTCCTCGTAGCTTCAAGTCGTTCAGTCGTCAGAAAGGTCACATTTTCAATCTCCAGGGATATGATGGTCCTCTGAGGGGCGGTGAGTGGAGGGGTTAGGGAGGGTGGGGTGAGGTTCGGGAGATGATGGGGGGTTATTAAGCGTTGAAATTAGAATATTCTGCGGAATTATGTGGCCTCGACCTTCTTCTTTGGAACTGAAGGAGTTTTCTCATTATGGCGGCAGTGTGTGATTATTGACTCAGCGAATGTGTGTGTCGGGGCCGGGGGTGTGGTGAGGAGGAGAGAAGGAAGAGGAAATGTGGTTAAGGAGAGGAGTGTGTGTGTGTGAGGGGGGAGATTGTGGTGGGGATAAATTGATGTGGTGAGAAGAATGTGTTAGCACGATATGCTCGTGTGGGGGGTGGGGGGTTCTGCGAGGCGGGAAGGATGGTGTTGGCAAAGGAATTGAAAGAGTTACCTGGAAATGCAAAAGAAATTGAGATGGGGGTTATTTTTAACAACTATTATGTGTGTGTGTAAGAATGCATGATATGTGTGAGAAGTAATGAGGCACGTGTGTGTGTTTATGTGAACCAGGAGAGAGAGAGAGACAGGGAACAGAGAGAGAGATCTTCGACCGAACTACAGGAGGGAAGGAGAGGGAGGAAAAAAGTATTTAAAGGAGAATGGGAAAAGGAGGGAGGAGAGTAGGGGGGTTGGGGGGCAACCATTTACAGTACAATTAATAGCTCCTTGGTCTCCTTTAATCTGGTTTGAACTTTAATGATCTTTGTTCTTATGTCAGTTTAAAGATCAAGCTGGGGTTCCCGAGATGAGGCGAGTGGGGGGTGGGGACGGAATAGGGGGAGGCTTGACAGGAGGGATAGGAAGAGGATGGTGATGATGATAGGGAAGGAGTTTGGGGAAGGAGGGAAAAGTTAAAGGGAGGACAATCGAAGAGAGAGAGAATTGTTCTTCAGGGAGGACATCATTCTTCGAGGAACACAGAGACATACGGTACAGCCTGGAGACAAACACCATCAAAGTGAAGGTAAAGTTAACGTGGACAAACCACAGGTGTTTCTTCCCCGTGGTGGTGACCTTTCCTGGACGTGCAGTAGCTGGGTAAAACTCTCACAAAAAAAGTCTTGAAATATCAAAAACTTCTTAAATCTTAAAAAAAAACCACATTCAATCTCAAGGTCTCTCTCTGTTTCTCCTCTCGAAGAAGAAAGAAATCTCTCTCTCTCTCTCTCTCTCTCTCTCTCCTCTCTCTCTCTCTCTCTCTCTCTCTCTCTCTGAAACGATGGTTTTAAACTGTAACTCTTTAAGGAGACTAATGTAAACAATAGTCCTCAAAGATTATATACAAAAGGGGTTAAACCACTATACTCAAAGGGTTAAACCGTTAAACCATCGTGCTTAAAGGGTGAAGCCATCATGGACAAAGGGTTAAAAGATCTTCAAATTGGGAGGTTGGGGTGGTGGGGGGGTGTTAAATATACAACCTTTAATCTTATGTTATATCGAGCTGTGAGCATCTTCTCGATTACCTGTCAGCTATCACTTCAGGTTTAATTAATACAACCATCCATGACCACAAGCCAACGTGACGATGCTGGCCAGGGGACATATATATATAAATAGTCACTCGGTAATTTTCCTAAAAGGCTCTAGCGGTTTATGTTCGTGAATGATGAGGTTTAATGTAACTGAAGTACACTCCTCTTCCTTCTCCTCCCGCTCCTCCTCCCGCTCCTCCTCCTCCTCCTCCTCCTCCTCCTCCTCCCTCCTCCTCCTCCTCCTCCTCCTCCTCCCTCCTCCTCCTCCTCCTCCTCCTCCTCCTCCTCCTCCTCCTCCGCTCCTCCTCCTTTCCTCCTCCACTCCTCCTCCTCCTTCTGGGTGAAAAAAGACATATTGCTAATTAAAATCCTTCATATTAAGACCCACATGACATACTTAGAAATGAAATAGTCCGATTGTTTAATTACAGGTGTGATAACTGACAATGGTGAGGTGCAAGGGTTGTCGTTCGGGGGGGGTGGGGAGTGGAGTGGGGGAGTGGGCACTCTCTCATGTCATCTAAACTCGACAAATTGGCTCTCCCTTGCACACCCCCCTCCCTCTTCTCCTCCTCCTGAAATGATGTTAATCTGATGATAAAACACGTGAATGTGAAGGTTAAATTATATGCGTTATTGTTATCATTTTTAACTTATACAAATTGATAGGAAATGGTGGAAGGTTAGGTTAGGTTACGTTGGGTTAGGTTAGGTTACGTTGGGTTAGGTTAGGTTGGGTTAGGTTAGGTTACGTTGGGTTAGGTTAGGTTGGGTTAGGTTGGATGTAAAATGACCGGTTTGTTTTGTCGCCAACACTGTGGCCTCTGGTGATACTGGTGTTGGTGACTCAGGGTTGGTGGGGGAGACCTCAATAAATGGCGGGTTATTGGTCAGCTTATGTCAGCGAGGGAGGGAGGGAGGTAGCCTGGTGAGGTCACACACGTAAACCACTCATCAGGCACCAGCAAGAACTTACCTCTAATCCTGCTGCTGCTTGGAGGTCAAGGCAGCGAGGTGACTGTCATCCACACCTTTCATCACCATCATGGAGGGGGAGAGGAAGAGGAGGGGGAGATGAAGAGGAGGGGGAGGTAGAGAGAAAAAAGGGGGGAGAGGGGCTAAGGAGGTGATGTAGAAGGATATTAAAAGTTAAATGGTGGCAATACGTAACAGTCACTGCTTCCGTCACCGTCACTGCTTCCGTCACTCTCCTCGCCACTGCTTCCGTCACTCTCCTCGTCACTGCTTCCGTCACCGCCACTTCCCACCCGTCTGAGAGCTCATAAAAGACACTTGGGTCGTAAAGCACAACATTGCCTTCCAGTCAAAGTTCTCTTGGCACCTCTACCTGACCACATCCCCCCGTGCCAATGCCTCAGTACCTCCTCCTGACCACATCCCCCGTGCCAGTAATGCCTCCTTTCTCCTCCTGACCACATCGTGCCCAATGCCTCGCCTCCTCTGACCACATCCCCCCGTGCCAATGCCTCAGCACCTCCTCCTGACCACATCCCCCGTGCCAATGCCTCAGCACCTCCTCCTGATCACATCCCCCCGTGCCAATACCTCAGCACCTCCTCCTGACCACATCCCCCCGTGCCAATACCTCAACACCTCCTCCTGACCACATCTCCCTGTGTGACCTTTTACGTAACACAACTTAATAAGAAAAGGCGGATTATATTATATGTGTGTGTTGAACAGCGAGTTATTTTACCATATTATTGTTTATTATACATTATATACCTCTATTTCGTGACCAACTTTTAAAATGTAATTCATTTTGAACCTTGGCGTGTGTGTAAACTTTGTTATGGCTGTGTTCATGTACGTGTCTTCCCCCTCCGTGTCTCAAGTTTTTTTATTGTTTTTTGTAGACATGTATGTACGTGTTTTTTATCCTAACATGCAGCGCGTTCGTGTGTATTAACGATTTGTATGTGTGTGTGTGTGTGTGTGTGTGTGTGTACAGTGATACTTTTGTGTGTGCTATGGGTGTGTATGTATTCAAGTGATGTGCGAAGTAGCTTTAATTTTTTTAGGATGAGGTTAGATAGGTTAGGTTAGGTTAGGTTATGTTTAAGTTAGATTAGGTTAAGTTTAAGTTAGTTTAGGTCAGGTTAAGTTTGGTTAGATTAGGTTACTATTATTCCCCTTTCTACCTTGCATGTGGGTGAACCATCTGACTCACCATCATGCAATTGTTAATCCTTAGTAAACTGAAATACACAAATAAGACCTTTGAGAGTCTCTTTCTTGGAAGCCTTGAACACCCTATGTGAGGTCAGGGCATCACGGGTCTTATGTGTTCCTACGCCCCACCCCCCACACTGTCGCCGTCACGCATATGGCGAAGAAATGTCAATAGAAGATGTCATTACTTAGGTGATGATCCGGAAGCGTGCGTGAGAGTCTGGTGAAGGCGAGGATAGTGATGATCCGAGGGTGTGCTTGAGGAGCTGTAGTGAGTTGCTTGTTGTTGGTCAGGGAGACGTGTGGGTGTGTGTGTTTTGGGGGTGTAGGGAGGTGTTTTAGTTGTGTGTGGGTGTGTGTGTGTTTTGGGGGGTAGGGAGGGGTTGTGTAGTGTGTGTGTTGGGGTGGTTTTGTGTTTTGTGTGTGTGTGTGGGGGTTTGTGTTGCGAATTGTATGTGTGGGGGTATATGTGTTTGTGTGTTGGGGTGTGTGGGTGTTGGGATGTGTGGGTGTTGGGGATCTGTTTGCATCGTGTGTATTTACCCTTTAACTGGAACAAATAACAGAGGGAGTGCAGCCAAACTTGTTATCATCACAACAGGGTTTCAGAGTAGGTGTACAAGCGGGATCTCCTTCATTAGTTGTCCAGAGTTACGGACTTCTTCCCTTGACGCGTTGGATCAGGGAGCCTCTAGTACACTCCCTTTAGTGGCTGACGCTTTTACGTGACACAACAGTGCATGACCTCTAATGTCCCCGAGATTAACTGTAAATCGTGAGGGTTTTGGTGGCTCTTTCATTGTAGACTAACAAGTAATATTATGGAATAACAAGTCACCAGCGAACAGACCAGCACGACAAAGCTTCTCATGCATTTAAAACACACACACACACACATACACACACACACACACCTGTCTCAGTGTGGTAGATCGTCAATTAGTGATTACCTGCAGGTGAGGTGAGGTACAGAGCACAGTATACTTCTCATGTGTGGACGAACCCTCACGCCACTGTCTCCCGCTTAGACGTGCTGTACATGCTGAAAGGAACGTTAGGTATATACAGTTCTTTCGCTCAAGGCTTTTGATGTACTGGCGTTGTGGTCACGGCAGCAATCACAGTAATGTGCTAACTCTGTCAATTGTCCTCCTCTTATTATTTCTCCTCCTCCCTACTCCTCCTCCTTTCAGCCCCTCTTTCCCCCCTCCTTCTCCTCTCTACTCCTCCTCCTTTCAGCCCCTCTTTCCCCCCTCCTTCTCCTCCCTCCTCTTCCACCCCCCTCGTCATCCACCTCCTTTCCCTCCCCATCCCTAATCCTCCTCCCCTTCCTCGTCCCTCTTCCTCCTCCTCGTTCTCCACCTCCTCTATCTCGATCTCCCTCCTCCCTCCTCACCTTCTTTCTCCTCCCCATCTCTCGTTCTCCTCTTCCATCCTCTTCCCTCCTCGTTCCTCTCCATCTTCCTCACGACAGCACAAAGCCGTCAATGGCAGCTGTCGTTCTCTAGCTTCCCCCATGCCATGACCGAACACTGGCTGTCTCACACTACATGCATCAGCAGCCGAGGTATGCAAAAAATTGCTTTATTGGTGGTCTGAAGATTTAAGTTGCTTCTCGCACGTAAAATGAACGTTTAGAGTAACTCAGTGTACCAGGAACTCATTGTGTAAATAACTCGGTGTACCAGTAACTCATTGTGTAAATAATTCGGTGTACCAGTTACTCAATGTGTCAGTAAATCGGTGTAACTTAAACTCAATGTGTCAATAACTCAGTGTGTCAGTAACTCAGTGCATCAGTAACTCAGTGTATCAGTAACTCAGTGTATCAGTAACTCAGTCGATCAGTAACTCAGTCGATCAGTAACTCAGTCTGTCAGTTACTCAATGTGTCAATAACTCAGTGCATCAGTAACTCAGTGTATCAGTAACTCAGTCGATCAGTAACTCAGTCGATCAGTAACTCAGTCTGTCAGTAACATGGGTTCAGCGTTACTACAGGTACTATTATTATACTTGAAGTAGAACTGTGACTTCTTGTACAGACCGTATATCAGTATTACATGAAGGCAAATTATTATTATTATTGGTATTGTTATTATTGTTATTGTTGTTATTGTTATTGTTATTGTTATTATTATGTTATTGTTGTTATTGTTATTGTTATTTATTATTATTATGTTATTGTTATTGTTGTTATTATAATACAAGAGAGGAATGGTAGTCAGAGATACAGCTGGTGTTGACATGATCACAGATGGGTGGTATCCCTCACTGCCCCGCCACTAAACTCTTAACACATAATGGCCGTATAATTACACAGATGACTTAATCAACAAGTTAGACTCCATGATCCCATTTTCTTAGAGGGATGGTGACCAGGTTTATTAAATGAATTAAATTTTGTGTGTGAACAGATTAGGAATTAAGTGTATAGCGGGTGATTTAATAAATTGAAAGAATAGATTAGTTGGGGATAAAAAAATTTAAAATGGAATTGAGGTAATTATTAGATGTTTTATAATGTAGTGTTGACAGGTGTAGGATAATCAGGTAGTGTTCGTTTTGTGTGTGTGTGTGTGTGTGTGTGTGTGTGTGTTTGTTTGTGCGCGCGA